>NW_026901559.1:0-4576 GCF_033783945.1 Neopsephotus bourkii
GACACACGTTAGGAGGATTTATCCCCCGTGTCTCCCGGCGCCGCAATAAAGAATACCTGCTTGTCAGCTTGAAAACTTTGTTGGCAAGTTTGTTCCTGGAGTTTTCTCCGAATCAGCCTGGATTAGATGTTTTTACTTTCCATTTCCTCTATGGTTGCTGAGATATTTACAATTGCCTTCTCTAATTCACTTACTGCCAAAGATGGAATTAGCCTTCTTACAGAACTATGAAATGCGGTGTGCCATTCAATAATAGGGTTAAACCCTCACTTAATTGGTTTAGCAAAGCTTTAATCCAGGTCCCAGAAGGGTACCTGTTGATAATAGTAAAATTGGGTATTACAGCACCTAAGGTGCATGCCCCCTTCCATTTGGGGGGTAAAATCTTATAAGCATTTTTTCCACATAACCAATACCATCCTTTCCCTTTAGGAACGGGCCACCATTGAACTATGATACCATCTATATTAATCGTATGATTGCAATTTGAATGGTGACCTACATCTGTGGCATTTAAACAAGCCTGATCTCCTACCCTCGTTTCTGATGTAATAAATCTTTGTGCACAGGTGTAATATTTATTACCTGGGTTAGGATTAACTATTCCAAATGTTAACCTTTCCTCTGAATACAGATTGCTAGTGTTCACCCACCAATTTGTCCATGAGACAGTGTTAGGAATTGGAACTCCAATTAATGGGAGACCCAGGCTTTCTCCCGATTTAGGCAACTGTGCACACAACCAACAGTCACTACGATTAAAACATTAGTAACATTCTGCACTAATTTAGGTATAAGTTCTGGTCCCAAGCTTGTGTGCCAGTTAACATATGAGTCCAAATTATGACTGACGCAATTTCATATGCAAGGGTACTGAAGGTTCGATCCGCCATGTCTTCTCTGGCTCTGGTGTTTTCTTTATTCTTGAATAATGTATCCAAGCAGGTTGTTCCTTTATCTTCACTGCTGTAAAGGTGGTCAATAATATCTGGTACAGTCCACTCCACTTCTCCTGTAGAGGATCTCCTGAAAAATTCTTAACATAAACCCAGTCTTCAGACCTGAAAGGGTGAATTGGATAATCCAAACCTCTTGCTCTTGTCCCTACCATTCTCTTATTTATCTCCTCCAATGGTTTTCCCAGATTGACCAGAAACTGTCGGAGATAGCCTTCTCCTTCACCCTGAAGACTTTCTCCTTTAAACTGGGATTGGTATGATGTTCCATACAAAATTTCAGATGGGCTATCCTCTTCTTTCCACCGAGGTTTAGTTCGAATTCTTAATAGAGCCAGTGGTAAACCTTGGTACCAATATAAATTCATTTCCTGACATATTTTACTAATTTGTTGTTTAATCAGATGGTTCATCTTTTCTACTTGCCCACTGGCCTGAGGCCTGTATGGAACATGTAGTTGCCAATCAATTTCTAATTTTTTTGCTAATTTCTTGTAACAATTTTGCACTAAAGTGTGAACCCCGGTCGAAAGAAATTGCCTCTGGTACCCCAAAATGAGGTTATTATCTTGTTAAATAATATTTTAATCACTTTTTTGCTTTATTTATCCTACAAGGGAATGCTTCTGGCCAGCCTGAAAAAGTATCCGTTAACACCAACAAACATAGAATCATAGAATAGTTAGGGTTGGAAAGGACCTTAAGATCATCAAGTTCCAACCCCCCTTCCATGGTCAGGGACACCTCGTTCTAAACCATATTACCCAAGGCCTTGTCCAACCTGGCCTTGAACACTGCCAGGGATGAAGCATTCACAACCTCCCTGGGCAACCTATTCCAGTGCCTCACCACACTAACAGGAAAGAATTTCCTCCTTATATCCAATCTAAACTTCCCCTGTTTAAGTTTTAACCCATTACCCCTTGTCCTATCACTACAGTCCTTAATGAAGAGTCCATCGATATCCCCATTTTCTTGGTAATTCAGAAAAATCTACTTGCCACTGCTGTCCCTAATAACTTCCTCTACCAGTTGTCCCAATTTGATTTCTATTTTCAGTCTTAGGATTACTGTTAAGGCATAGCTGACATTGTTTTGTCACTAATTGAACTGTTGTGTATAGATTCCTTCCTACAATTTGTTTGTCTAAATATTTATGAAGAGAGTTGCTACCCCAGTAAGTTTTATTATGTTCTTCCTGAACTAACTTCCAGAGCTTGTTATAGGGGATTACAATTTGCCCATCAGGTATCTGAACCCAACCCTCTTTATTTACCTGTCCTTTTGAATCCTCAATCAATTTTGTATCCTCTTTTGAATACCTAGGTTTAGATTTTTCAATTGTTATTTTGCCATCAGGGATTAAGGACATGATTTTAAATTGTTCAGCTGCTCGTTTGGCTTCAAAATCAGCCAAATTATTTCCAATTTCCTGATCAGAGTCACCTTGTTGATGTCCTTTACAGTACATAATAGCTACTTCTTCAGATAGCTGAACAGCTTCCAGTAATTGTAGAATTTCTGTAGCATGGTTAATCCGTTTCCCTTGTGTGTTCAAAGGTCCACATTCTTTCCAGATAGCACCGTGTGCATGGACCACACCAAACGCGTATTTAGAATCAGTCCAAATATTTATCCTTTTATCTTTAGCCAGTTCCAGGGCTCTTATTAATGCTATTGTATCTGCCTTCTGGGCAGAGGTGTTCCCAGGTAAAGGTACAGCTTCTCTTACCTGTGTAGTGGTGGTAATGGCATATCCTGCCTTTTGTTTACAGCAGAAAGAGCTTTTTCAAATACATGGCAGGTAAAACTAACACCAGAGGCAATGTAGGCCCGCTGATGAACGGGACGGGTGCCCTGGTGACAGAAGATACAGAGATGGCAGAGTTACTGAATGCCTTCTTTGTCTCTGTCTACTCTGCCGGAGGCAGTCCTGAAGAGCCCTGTACCGCTGAGACCTCAGATGAAGATAGGTCAACGGAGCGGTTGCCTTAGTTGATGAGGAATGGGTTAAAGACCAGTTGAGCAATCTGGACATCCATAAATCCATGGGTCCAGATGGGATGCACCCGCGGGTGCTGAGGGAACTGGCTGAGGTCATTGCTAGACCGCTCTCCATCATCTTTACCAAGTCTTGGGAAACGGGAGAGGTGCCTGAGGACTGGAGGAAAGCAAATGTCACTCCTGTCTTCAAAAAGGGCAAGAAGGAGGACCCGGGTAACTATAGACCGGTTAGCCTCACCTCCATTCCTGGGAAAGTGATGGAACACCTTATCCTTGGTGCCATCTTAAGGCATATCAAGGATAAGAGGGTTATGAGGGGCAGTCAACATGGCTTCACCAAGGGGAAGTCATGCTTGACCAATCTCGTAGCCTTTTATGAGGAAATAACACGGTGGATGGATGATGGCAGAGCGGTGGATGTGGTCTACCTTGACTTCAGCAAAGCGTTTGACACGGTCTCCCACAGCATCCTTGCGGCTAAATTGAGGAAGTGTGGTCTGGATGATCGGGTAGTGAGGTGGACTGTGAACTGGCTGAAGGAGAGAAGCCAGAGAGTTGTAGTCTATGGGGCGGAGTCTAGTTGGAGGCCTGTATCTAGTGGAGTGCCTCAAGGGTCGGTACTGGGACCAGTATTATTTAATATATTCATCAACGATTTAGATGAGGGAATTGAGTGTACTATCAGCAAGTTTGCTGATGACACTAAGCTGGGAGGAGTGGCCGACACGCCAGAAGGCTGTGCTGCCATCCAGAGGGACCTGGACAGGCTGGAGAGTGGGCGGGGAATAACTTGATGAAATATAACAAGGGAAAGTGTAGAGTCCTGCATCTGGGCAGGAACAACCCCAGGTTCCAGTATAGGCTGGGGAACGACCTGTTAGAGAGCAGTGTAGGGGAGAGGGACCTGGGGGTCCTGGTGGACGACAGGGTGACCATGAGCCGACACTGTGCCCTTGTGGCCAAGAAGGCCAATGGCATCCTGGGGTGTATTAGAAGGGGGGTGGTTAGTAGGTCGAGAGAGGTCCTCCTTCCCCTCTACTCTGCCCTGGTGAGACCTCATCTGGAATATTGTGTCCAGTTCTGGGCCCCTCAGTTTAAGAAGGACAGGGACCTGCTGGAGAGAGTCCAGCGCAGGGCAACTAAGATGATTAAGGGAGTGGAGCATCTCCCTTATGAGGAAAGACTGAGGGAGCTGGGTCTCTATAGTTTGGAGGAGATTGAGGGGTGACCTTATTAGTGTATATAAATATATAAAGGGGGAGTGTCACGAGGATGGAGCCAGGCTCTTCTCAGTGGCAAACAATGAAAGGACAAGGGGTAATGGGTACAAATTGGAACACAAGAGGTTCCACTTAAACCTGAGAAGAAACTTCTTCTCAGTGAGGGTGACGGAACACTGGAACAGGCTGCCCAGGGAGGTTGTGGAATCTCCTTCTTTGGAGACATTCAAAACCCGCCTGGACACGTTCCTGTGTAACCTTATCTAGGTGTTCCTGCTCCGGCAGGGGGATTGGACTAGATGATCTTTTGAGGTCCCTTCCAATCTCTAACATACTGTGATACTGTGATACTGTGATATCCTTTTTCATGAAGCTACTACCATCAGTAAACCAAGA
>NW_026901560.1:0-46683 GCF_033783945.1 Neopsephotus bourkii
CTGCTCCCTTCCCTCATCTTTCCTCTCCATCCCCTGCCTGGGGTGGCGTTGGGATTTGGAGGGTTGCCTGGCACCTGCTGTGAATCCCAGTCAATGTGAAATTGAACTTACCTGAGCTTGAATGAAATCAGACCGATTGCATCTGGTTTTCTTCCTGTCTCCTGTTCCAACTGACTTTGCTGGCACTAATTCATGATCATAAGACCCTGAGCTGCAAGTGTACTGACGGCATCACTCACTTTGGTAATGGGGTGGGTGGTCTGTGATAAGGCATGTGTACTTGGGTGCTGGTGCTGCTTTCATGAACATTCTCTGGTCTTGCCACTTCAAAGCTCTTCCTTTTTTTTCCAGAAACTTGAAGACTGCATTTCTTATTCTGGGGCTCACACTGGAGCTGGACTGAACACGTGGTATAATGGTCTCTGTCAATGGGAGAGAGAGCCCTGCTTTTTCGTTGTTGTTTTGTAATGCTCCGTGAGCTTTGGTAAGCAAAGGGAAGAGCGGTTGAAAGAGTGTCTTGAGAGTAACTTGTTCCTATAGCATGCCTGTCTTCACCTTATGGTGAAGGTTTCTTACAGGAAGCATGATTTTGCTGAGCTATGAGGTTGCCTTGACTTGGTAAATGTAACAAGCGTTGTCTTCAAAGGTAGTGAAGCTGTAGCAAAACTAGTGGGAAAAGCTAGTTTCTTCCTAGAACGCTGCCTGATAAAACAGTAGCAGGTAAAGGCACTTGCAGTTGGCTTTTCTATGCAGTCTTTGTGCAGAGCTTTTGGCACTTTTGGTACTTTTGTTAGCGATTGATTTCTGTGAAGGAAGGAGGAATGAGGGAAAAAACAGTGCAGCTTGTCTGAACGGCTGCTTCACTGCAGGCAGGGTTTGAGTCTTCATGCTAGAGCAGGTCTTTACTATAGTTTATAAACAAAGAAGATGAGCTGTCTGTAAGGAAAGCTTCATCAGAAGTAAGGCTAATTTTGCTAAATTTGGTACTCTGCTGCAACGGAGAGATGGTTTGGCAGTATTTACATCCCAGCTACGTGCCAGTGTGTTAACGCAGGCCATCAAGGTCTTTTCAGCAGTACTGCTGGACTGCAGGTGATGTGCCTGGGTGGTACCGATACCCTGGGTGAACCAGCTCTGCCAGCTGTTAAAGCTCAGAGGATGTGACAGAATGGAAACCATCTCTGTAGTGGACCCCGACTGATAGCGGAATAGACTCCACAACTTGGTTAAAGTTGTAAAGTAGGTATGCTTTATTCAGCTGAAGACGCACGGGGGATTGGTCCTCCAAAAGGCATGCGTGCCTCAGTGCCGTTTTCCTTCTACATTTATCCTGTAAAGTCATACATAGGTATTAGGTTGCACAATACGCCTATACATATTCATATTCTATCCCCGCTTCGTATTATAATGAGCTAAAAGGCTTTCCACGCATGCGCAGTGCCTCCTGGTGGTCTTGGGCAGGGGTCTTCAGATGAAGTAAGTAGTCTTCCTCTTGTGGGTAGGGGTCTTCAAGATGAAGTAAACGAGTCTTCCTCAGGCTTGAACTTTTTACCTCTGGTCCTCACGCATGCTCTTTAGGAGCTGGATGGGTCTGGTCTATGTCTAGCTGGTTTAATGAGCTATTCCCTTCGCTAGGAAGCCTTATCTTACTGCTGCCTGATAAGGCAACTGCTGGGCTTGTCAAGCCAGCCATGATTTAAGCAGTACTCCTTGTACAACCCCCCATTCTCCTCACTAGGAGGTTTTGTTCTGGTATTTGTCTGATAAGACATCTGCTGAGCTCGTTAAACCAGCTATGACTTAAGCAGTACCCCCCTGTACATTTTGACAACCCCCCTGTACATTTTGACAACCCCCCTGTACATTTTGACAACCCCCTTGTACACAATAGGCCACATCAGTTTCAATTCCCCCCTTTTCTATGACATAAGTAAATTCTTTTACTTAAGAGATACCCAGGTGCCTTCAATAGATTTGCGAAACATATTCGAGACACATTGGATTAAGCATGGAACTGTCATTAAGACTAAGAGAACTACAGCCAGAATCCAAATTCCTTGTTTGATTAACTCCTTAATCCACCCTGTAATCCCAAACCCATTCAACCAATCATCCAACCCTCCATCAACTTGCAATTTCTTTAGCTGTTGTGCTGTCCAACATGCGAGGCGATGGATATCTGCCAATGCTTTTCCAGCTGCTACATTTGGTAAAAGCAGTGCAGCAAAGGATCGCTTTGTATGGCCCCAAATCTTTATTGTGGGGTCACATTTAGGGCCTAATTGGTTAATAGATCTTTTATTCCTATGAAGGTCTTCTCGTAGGGCTTTGATTATATGTTTTTTGGAAGCTGCAAACAAGGACAATTTTCCTAAATAGCATGGTCCCCCCATGTGGCTTAGAGGGTATTCCTGGCCATGCACGGTCTCCGCATATCAAGAAGTAACCTGGGGGTAGTGCCTTAGGGGTGATATGGGAGTGAAGGAGAAGACCCAAGACAATATGAGGTAATATTATGTATTATGATACCAATCTTTCCTACTAGTCACTTTAGTTTCTGGATTTTCATCTGACCAAGAATTGAATGTTATACAGCTCTGATTACTTTGGTCAGACCCCAGAAGCCGGAGTTCCTGAATTGGGATGGTTGAACGATTTAGTCCTTTTATAATTCCTCTTGTCTGAACAGATGCAACTGTCCAATCGCCTGAAGTTCTCTTAACTACTCTGGTTACTATTGTAAGGTTCAAGACTGAATCATTCTTCACCCATCCATACTTAGATAAGGAACTCCGATTAAACACGTTTTATTTGCCCAAGTAAGTTAAATATTTGTCTCTACCTAATAATGGTAACATTTTGTCAAGACTTTGTGTGACCCCTAGAATCACAATTAATCCTCTAATTATTTTCATCATTCTTCGACCTCTCGCTGGTTATAATTGCAAACAAGAGAGAAGTATTAAAGCTTTAAACGAGAAGGTTAAAAATATCATCAATACAGTCTTATCAATTTGCAGTGTTACTTGTTACGAATTAGCTTTAGTTTCAGTTCATTTTCAGTTTGGATTGCTCTCCAGGGTGTCTTCGGAGCTTTCTTAAATTGAGTATGATGAATCCAGGCATTCTGTTCCTTAATCTTGATAGCTGTGAATGTAGTTAACAACACCTGGAATGTCCCTTTCCATCTTGGCTCGAGATCATCATCTCCTGTAGGTTTGAAAGACTTTACATACACATAATCTCCAGGCTGTATATTGTGTACCGAGCTGTCCAACCCTCTGCTTCGAGTTCCAGCCACATGTTTTTCAATTCTAGTAAGCTGCTTTCCTAACTCTATTATATAGGTGTTCATGGTTTCTTCTCCCGCTTGGGGAGACATTCCCTGTTGAACCCCGTATGGCCTTCCATATAAAATTTCGAAAGGACTCAGTCCTTCTCGTGCTCTTGGTTTAGTTCGAATTCTCAACAAGGCCAATGGAAGGGACTGGGGCCAAGGTAGCCTGGCCTCCTGGCCCAATTTCACAATTTGTTGTTTGATTAAATGATTTATCTTTTCCACTTGTCCACTTGATTGTGGATGATAAGGGATATGAAGTTGCCAATCAATTCCAAGATATTTGCTTACTTGCTGTACCACATTTGAAATAAAATGTGGCCCTCTGTCTGAAGATATTATGGCTGGAACTCCAAAGCGTGGTATTATCTCCTGTAACAGTATTTTGGTCACTTCTCGTGCCTTTGCACTCCTAGTTGGAAAGGCTTCTGGCCAACCTGAAAAGGTGTCTGTTAATACTAACAAGTATCTGTACCCCCCTTTTCTCGGCAGTTCCGTGAAATCGATCTGCCATTGCTGTCCTGGTCCATTACCCTTTCCAATTTGACCCATTTTGAGCTTGGGTATAATTTTGGGATTTGTCCTAAGGCAAAGATCATACTGGCGAGTTACCTGTTGAATGGTGGCATATAATTTTCTAGCCATAATCTTGCCTATTAAATGTTTATGTAAGGTTTTGGCTCCCCAGTGTGTTTTCTGATGTTTAATTTTTACTAAAGACCATAACATTGATAAGGGAACAATTACCCTTCCTTGTGGTGTGCTGGCCCACCCTTCTTCACTGAATATTCCATTTGGATCTGCAATCAATTTTTGATCTTCCTTATTATAATTTGGCTTACTTTCTAAGGAAACTTTCCCATCAGGGATCAATGCTCCTTCGGTTGGTACCTCACCTTTTGCTGCTTCTTTTACCTCTCTGTCCGCCAGCTCATTTCCTTCTTCTAATTCAGAGCTCACCTTCTGGTGTGCCTTGATGTGCATAATTGCCACCTTCTCAGGCAATTGGACTGCTTTCAATAGTCTCAATATTTTCTGTGCATGTTTGATGTTTTTCCCTTGTGAATTTAACAGTCCTCTCTCCTTCCAAATAGCACCATGTGCATGTACGACTCCGACTGCATATTTTGAGTCTGTGTAGATGTTTCAATTCCAGGGCTCTGGTCAGAGCAATCAATTCTGCTTTCTGTGCGGAAGTGTTTATAGGCAAAGGTCCAGATTCTGTTACCTCTTTGCAGGTGGTAACTGCATATTCAGGCTTCTGTGTTATCCAAAGGGATACTCCTCAAATCTGGACGACTAGGATAGGCAGCCTCAATGGTTTCCAGGCAATCATGGTGTACAGGTTCTCCTTCATTACCACTGAGGAAAGAGGCTGGATTGATAATGTTAGTTACCACAATTTCAACATTATTCTGCTCTATCATGATGGCTTGATACTCTAGAAATTTCTGAGGAGAAAGTCAGTGTCCACCTTTTACTTCCAGTACGGCAGACATTGTATGAGATATCCCTGGAGTCCCAAGAAATTTAAGAGGCTTACCGTCCAAGCCACACAAGTTTCCGGGTGGCAATTAGGATGTCATCCACATACTGCAGTATTCTTCCTTCCTCCGGTGGGGCTTCCCATGATTCTAAGTCTTTGGCAAGTTGTTCTCCAAACAAAGCGGGACTGTTCTTAAATCCTTGAGGCAGCACCGTCCATGTGAGCTGGGTTTTGCGCCTACTTTTGGGGTTTTCCCATTCAAATGCAAAAATTTTCTGACTGGCTTCATGGAGAGGGAGGCAAAAGAAGGCGTCCTTTAGATCTAAAACAGTAAACCAAGTTAGTTCTGGAATTAAGCAAGTCAGTAGCGTGTATGGATTTGCTACCACCGGGTAAAGATCCTCAGTGATCTTGTTGACAGTTCTCAAGTCCTGTACCACCCGATATGATCCATCAGGCTTACGGACTGGTAAGATAGGGGTATTAAAATCAGATTGACATTCTTTTAATAATCCTAACTGTAAAAAGTTTTCAATTATTGGACAAATTCCCTCCCTATCTTCTTTTCTTAGAGGGTATTGTTTAATCCTAACTGGTTGTTTTCCCTCCTTGAGCTTAATCTGTATTGGGGGTGCATTTCTGGATTTCCCGGGTATGTTTGTAGCCCATACTCCCGGGAATACTTGATCTAATATATCTTCCCTAACCTTCTCTTCTGTCTGGTGTGTGATCAGTTCTAAGCTTAACATTTCTATGTATTGCTGATTATTTACTTTCAAGGTGATATCGCCTTCTTTGAAGGTAATAATGGCCCCCAGTTGTTCCAACAAATCTCTCCCCAGGAGAGCCTTTGGGGCATTGGGCATATATAAAAATTTATGAATGTCCCATTGCTTTCCCAATTGATATTTCAGTGGCTTACAAAAATATGCCTTTTCACTTTGGCCAGTTGCCCCTTTTACAATAACATAGTCTCCCCCTACAGGTATCAACGCCTTATTCAGAACCGATTATGTTGCCCCAGTGCCTACTAAAAATTCCACTTTATTTCCTCTAGTCCATAGTTTTAATGTAACCAGTGGATCCGCTAGGGAGGATTCCCCAGGTCCCTTGTCAGCCTAGTTCCAATTCAGCCACCGGAGCCACCCCATGGCACTCCCTCCCCAGCAGGGCAGTCTCACTTCCAACGTTTAAAACCCCCACAGCACACACACACCAATCCGGTCCCATAGGAGAAGAATCCACTTCCCCCACCTTTGCCCGACATTCCTCCTCCATCAGTTTCAAAGCACTTCTGTCCACATCTATTCAACAACCCCTCAGTCCCGTCTGTCAACATGTCTGTTCCCACTTGTTTGCCTGCCCCAGCACTCATTCTGTGCTCAAACACAGGAGCTGC
This sequence comes from Neopsephotus bourkii, assembly GCF_033783945.1. NCBI lineage: Eukaryota > Metazoa > Chordata > Aves > Psittaciformes > Psittacidae > Neopsephotus > Neopsephotus bourkii. The sequence goes on from NW_026901560.1 coordinate 6,223, forward strand.
TCGAGCTCCCCTCCTTTCCACTTGGTTTCCTTTTTTTCCTCACAGTTGCTCCCCCTGCTCTGCAGAGGTTTCAGATGCCTGCCGCTGCAGCAGCACTTCCAGTTTAACCCTTTCTTAACTTCTGAATGCGAATGTGCTGCTTGTCGCAGGTGACAGCAATCTCCTCCTCCTTATCAATATCCGATAGGACAGATACAGAGGGTGCTTCTCTCAGAGGTATCTGTGATACATAATTTTCCTATTTATAACTTTCAAACATCATTCCCCAATATCCCAGGCCGAACAACATCTCTCCAGCTTAGCTTCCAGTTTTTCCTTGTCCTTTTCCAGAGCCAAAATTAGGGATCTGGCAGAGCTATATTAATTTCACATTCTGCCTGCCACTCCGGGTGATCTCCCACAGTGAAAAACATATCTGTATACAGCACTTAATCCCATTTTCCTGGCAACCTCAAAACCAACATTCATTGTAACAATGTATTATAATTCAGAGTTCCATTTTTAGGCCATTTCTCCTGATCTTCCAAAGCATATAAAGGCCACCATTGGTTACAATATTTTATCAATGTTTTCTTGTTTACCGAGCCCCCAGAAGACCCTCCCAGTTCTTTCCAGTGTGCCAAAATGTAACCCAATGGGCTTCTCTTCAGAATTCCCTTGTTTTGACCGGCTCCCATTTCAAACAATCTTTTACAAATCTCTGCAGCTTCTCTTTCCCAGTGCTCTGCAAATGCACTTAAAAAATATGAGAGCACCTACACACGAATTTTATGACATTCTCAGGGGGTTCAGTAAAATGATACCTTTGGCCTCTGCAGATCAACTCCCCTGTTGTTAGATCACAGTTTCGGTTCCATCAAAATTTACACTGTCCTAGTGTCCACGGCAGGTTCCACTATTCAAAAGTTATTATGCACCCATATGTGAGGCTACAAGCCTCTGGTACTGAGTGTAAAGTTCAGGTTTCAAGAGTAGAATTATAGACATTAGAGGCTATACTTCTGTTATACAGCCACTGGGGCGCAGAGGGAACTCTTCTGAACACACCCCCCCCCAGTAGCAACAGTTTACTTTTGTCTACTGCTCCCCCACCGCTTAAGCACTGTAATCTTTAACAGCAACGACAGACATATACACACACAAAACATTTAGACACAACACAGAAGACACTTTGTCCGTCCCCGCCCGCTCTCCTCACGGAGGACACGGAACCGCGGATCGGGACTCCGCACTCGCTTCGTAGCTACGCTACGTCTCAGTCACACAAACACAAACCACTTGCACTCGGGATCCCCCACACTTACACCAGTTTACTCACCACCAGATGCCACTTGCACCCTTCAGTGAGACCTGGAGCTCGATACAGCGGCGGGCTCCCTTACCCCGGAGCTCCTTTTGGATTCGTCCCATACAAACCGCTGCTCTATCAGCAGACGAATCCCTAGACTCACCCGACCCACCACCAGGGTCGCTAGCGGCCGCTCTATCGGTCGATGAGTCCCTTGCTTGCAAGCCCTACCTACCAAGGGGAACAAGGCTGTGCGCCAGACGTCTCTGAGCGCCTTACCAGCAGCCCCGGCCACGCGTACGCCTTACAGGCCTTTACCAATCCTAGGACAATTACAAACCTAAATTCCAAGCATACTGTTTCTCCGCAGCCGGCACAGGTTGTTGTCTGTCCCCGCAGTGAGCGGACGAGGAGTGGAGCCCCTCCAGGCAAGTGGCCTGGGGCGCCCAGGAGGTCCGCCCCTCCGCCGATCCTGCAGCCGAACACAGATCTCCTGCCTGGCTCGCCAAATTGATAGCAGAATAGACTCCACAACTTGGTTAAAGTTGTAAAGTAGGTATGCTTTATTCAGCTGAAGACGCACGGGGGATTGGTCCTCCAAAAGGCATGCGTGCCTCAGTGCCGTTTTCCTTCTACATTTATCCTGTAAAGTCATACATAGGTATTAGGTCGCACAATACGCCTATACATATTCATATTCTATCCCCGCTTCGTATTAGAATGAGCGAAAAGGCTCTCCACGCATGCGCAGTGCCTCCTGGTGGTCTTGGGCAGGGGTCTTCAGATGAAGTAAGTAGTCTTCCTCTTGTGGGTAGGGGTCTTCAAGATGAAGTAAACAAGTCTTCCTCAGGCTTGAACTTTTTACCTCTGGTCCTCACTCATGCTCTTTAGGAGCTGGATGGGTCTGGTCCATGTCTAGCTGGTTTAATGAGCTATTCCCTTCGCTAGGAAGCCTTATCTTAGTGCTGTCTGATAAGGCAACTGCTGGGCTTGTCAAGCCAGCCATGATTTAAGCAGTACTCCTTGTACAACCCCCATTCTCCTCACTAGGAGGTTTTGTTCTGGTATTTGTCTGATAAGACATCTGCTGAGCTCGTTAAACCAGCTATGACTTAAGCAGTACCCCCCTGTACATTTTGACAACCCCCCTGTACATTTTGACAACCCCCCTGTACATTTTGACAACCCTCTTGTACACAATAGGCCACATCAGTTTCAAAAACTAGTAACAAATCGGCAAAAAAAAAGATAAAAATGACCGTGATCTGTATAGTAAAAGCAAAAGGAGTTAAAAGGAGTTAGAAATAGATAAAAATGTTTCAAACTAAGTGAGGAAAGGGCAAAACCAGGTTAGAAATGGCAGGAAATTGGAAAGAACAGGACAAAAACGGTTTGGAAATAGGCAAAATGGCTTAAGAAGAGTTAGAACTGGGCCAAAAAAGGGTTAGAAATAGGCCAAACTAGCTTAGAAATAGCTAAGAAAAGCTTAGAACAGGCTAGAAAAGGCCATAAATAGTTCAGAAATAGCCAAAATAGCTTAAAACTGGTAAGAAATGGACAAAAATAAGATAGAAAAGGCCATCAATTGTTTAGAAATAGCCAAAAAAGACTAAAAATGGGTTAGCAATGGGAAAAATGGGTTAGAAACAGCCAAAGTAATCTTAAAACTGGTCAGAAATGGACAAAAGTAAGATAGGAATGACTAGCAATTGTTTAGAAATAGCCAAAAAAGACTTGAAATGGGTAAGAAAGCACCAAAAATGGTTTAAACCAAGTCAGGAAAGGGCAAAAACAGGTCAGAAATGGCAAGAAATAGGTAAGAACAGGATAAAAATCGTTTGGAAATGGCCAAAATGGCTTATGAAGTGTTAGAACTGGACAAAAAAGGGTTAGAAATACCATAAGCCAGATTAGAAATAGCTAAGAGAAGATTCAAACAGGCAAGAAATGGCCATGAATTGTTCAGAAATAGCCAAAATCGGCTTAAAACTGGTGAGAAATGAGCAAAAATAAGACAGAAATGACTGTAAATTGTATAGAAATAGCACAAAGGAGATAAAAGGGGTTAGAAATGGATAAAAGTGGTTCAAACCAAGTCAGGAAAGGGCAAAAGTGGGTTAGAAATGGCAAGAAATCGGTAAGCACTGGACAAAAAATGGTTTGGGAATGGCCAAAATGGCTTAAAAAGAGTTAGAACTGGGCAAAAAAAGGTTAGAAATAGCTCAAGCCAGTTTAGAAATAGCTAAGGAAAGCTTAAAACAGGCTAGAAATGGCCATAAATTGTTCAGAAATAGCCAAAAAAGACTTCAAAAGGGTAAGAAATGGGCAAAAATAAGAAAGAAGTGGCCATCAATTGTTTAGAAATAGCCAAAAAAGACCTAAAATGGGTTACCAATGGGCAGAAATGGGTTAGAAATAGCCAAAAAAGGCTCAGAACTAGTAAGAAAAGGGCAAATATGAAATAGAAATGGCCACGAATTGTTTACAAATAGCCAAAAAAAAAAACCAAACCCTTAAAATGGGTTTAGAAATGGGCACAAAAGGGTTAGAAAGGGCCATAAATGACTGACTCCTGCTCTGTAAAACACTGGGTCCTAAACTAGAAGGTTGAGGGGAAATGGCTGTTCCCAGCGTTGGGAAAGCTCCTGGCCATCCTTTAATGCACAGCATGAAGCTGTATCTTGGGTGCCTGCAGGGAACCTCTCAAGGCTGCCGTTGTCGGTGCTCTGGGAAGGCTGCCTCTTGCTCTGTGCACTGACCTTGAGGAGGTTGGGGAGCGGCCTTGAGGATCTGCCTGTACCTAAAGGACATCTTTCCACAGCCTGTCTGTGCCGTGTCCCAGCGAGTGGATGTCCTCAGTGATCAGGGTGGGCTCACCTTTGGAGTTAAGCCTACCTAGAGTGCTGCTTACTGATCTGAGCTCTCCTCCTGGCTTAAGGAACATGTGAGAATTGTCTGTAGTATCAGTCACAGTTGCAGTACCCTTTCCTCCTCCTCGCTGCCTGCCTGCCCTCCACTGAAAGCAGTCTCTCCCTGCTCTCCTAGAGGCATGGTTCTGTGCTCCCTGCTGCTAGGTAGTCACGGTCTTGGTGACCAGCTCAGCATCTCTGTGCTGGGGAAGGGGGGCACAAGCAGGGGGGGATTCTGTGGGTGTTTTGGCTCTTGGGTGCATTGCTGGCTGTCTGGAGGTGTTGAATCCCTGGGTGAAGCCAACTCCGGTTGGAGGCACCTGCATGCAAAGCACAGCCCAGAGCGCTAAGAGCACATGGTGTCCATGCAGATAGAAGCACCGGCTGTGTGAGGGGGCTACCAATGAGCCAGGTATCTCCAGAGCTTCTCCTACCCCTAGGCAGCCCCCCTGGGTCGAGGCCCCACTGTGGCAGTGCTGGGAAGGGGCTGTCCCGTGCTTGCCATGGCCGAGGCATCTCCTGGGGCTGAGGCTCACTGGTAACTCTTGACTCTTGCTTCCTGCCAGATAAGCTGAAATCCACCAAAGAGGAGCATCTCTGCACGCAAAGAATGCTGGACCAGACCCTGCTAGACCTGAACGAGATGTAATGGATCCCCACCACTGCCTCTGCCACGCCATGCCCGCGCTGGCCCAGCCGCTGCTGGCCTCTAACCCTTGGGACCACAGTTTGCTTCCTGTTGCTAACTTGACCGAACGCAGCTCTTCTCCCTTGCCTCGGGGTTAAAGGCCATCATCAGGTTGGGCAGAGCCTCAAACAACATTATTAAGGGAAACGAGCAATGCAATAATGTTTGGGAGCATGTTTTGAGATGTACCCGTTTTGTAAGTACCTTTTCTTTTTTGTAGTAACCAGTGTGAACATTCCAAGTAACCAGTGAGGCTGCTGAGCTGCACTCAAAGCTCTTGGCTTTACAATTGGGTATTAACCTTCTGTTAACCAGCTCTGGGTCATCCTGCCTTGGCTGGGGAGGGAGTGGGGGGCGGCTCGTGGTTCCGACTGTGGGCCACCTGATGGGAGCAGCTGGGATAGTGATGTGAGCCCATTGGGAAAAATCCCTTTCCAGGAGCCTGTTTGCCAAAAGAGCAGTTCAGTTTCTCAGCTTTAAGGTAACTTGTGGAGAAGCAACCTGGGTAGAAGGAGACTTCTAAAACCAGGCAGTTCCCTGCCCAGTTGAACCTTCACAGGGGTTGTTTCTCTTCTCTTCCCCCTCACTGTTAGCCACTTCTTTTCCCCTTGAAGAAGCCACGGCCCCTCTAACCCATTGCTACACAGGAGCTGAATTTGCCTTCACTGAGTGCTGACCCACCAAGCTTTAGCACTCAGTGCTGGCTTACACTCAACAGCTTAAGTACAACAGCCTTGTTCGCTTGGGGAAACTGTTTTTGCCTACCCCAAGGGAAGGGATCGAGGCCTTCTCCCCTGGCCAGGAGTGCTCTTAGTGTCTTAATAAGGTACAAGCCACCTTGCTGTGCATTGCTGATGTGTCGCTGTGAGGTGTGAGTGTGGAGACGTGTCAGGCTCACAGTGTGTAGCTTCTTGTGTGAGCATGCTGCCTGGTTGTAGCCGGTTTAGGGGCCAAGCCGGAGCAAAGAACCTTATCAAGTGTTTTGATACTAAATGGAACAATTGTCTTACTGTCTTTTGAAATAAACCCCCTCCCTCCACACTGCTGCCGAGCTTCCCTCTGTGCAGGGACCAGAGTGGCTTGAAGGTGATGCCCTCAAGCTCATATGCTCCTCCATTGCCTTTAGGGGTGAGAACTCCCCTTTAGGGTCAAGTTTATGTTGCTCCTGTTGTCTCTGGTGAGCAAGGGAGTGGTGAGGTGAGAAAGGGGGAAACGGGGGCTAAGGGAGGGGGATGGAGGGGCTTGGAACTGGATGAGCTTTAAGGTCCCCTTTCCAGCCCCTTTCCCCCCTCTCTCTCCTGGACCGCACTTGCTGCACACGGGGGGGGGTCTCACACTTTATTGCCTCATGCCCTCAGCCCGTGTACCCCAGACCCTCGTCGCTGCTGTCGGCATCAGGGCTGGGCTCCGGGGGGGCGCAGGCCAGGCAGACATGTCCTGCCTCGCGCCAGCACTGCCGGCAGTACGGGGCTGCACAGGCAGGTGCGGGGCAGGCGGGCTCTGGGGGCCCCACACGCACCCCACACCCCGTGCAGCTCCGGCGCATCCAGTGGCTCAGGCAGGGCCAGCGGCGGCAGCACCAGCGCAGTATCGCTGTGCCCTAGGGATGAAGATGTGTGGGGCTGAGCTGCAGGCCCCATGGCAGAGCAGAACCCGGGGACCCATGGCGGACCCCCCACTCACCAGTCCTGGGGGGCTGCTGTCCCACTGGATAATGCGCTTCCGCTGCCGCTGGATGAAGTCCAGGCGCTGCTGCAGCAGCTTGTTGTAGAGATAGAGCACGCGGCTCTTCTCCCGCTGCCAACACCATGAGCCCACCCCAAGGTTATGGTCCAGGTTATGGGCTCACCCCAAAACCTGCCCACCCCCCCCGAGGGGCTGCTATTCACCTTGGGGAAGTAGAAGGCGGCGATGACACGGCGCAGGCGGTATGTGTAGACCTGGGCCAGGCAGAGCAGCGCCAGCCCGGCCAGGGGCAGGCAGCTGCTCAGGTACTGGTGCTGGCTCATGCGGCGCGGCTGCGGCAGGCACACTGGGGACATGAGGTGGCGCTGAGCCCCTGCTCAGGCTGTGGAGCTGTGATGGGCATGGGGTGTCCATCCCCTGGGGGGGGCTCACCCAAGTTGGACGTCTCCAGCAGGGTGTCAGAGGAGGTGTTGAGGGCGCCGATGGTACTCCGCAGGAGCCGCGCCATCAGGGACGTGCCCATAACGTGGATGGACAAGTGATGGCTGCCTGTGGGAGCATGTGAAGCTGTGAAGGGGCACACACAGGCATCCCCCCCCCTTCTGTGCATTGCTGTGGGCTTGGGGACTCACTGTGGAAGGAGTACTGCACAAAGGAGTGCTGCTGGATGGTGCTGAGCATGCTGACCAGCACGTGGTCCATGGCGCAGGCCAGCAGGAGGAAGAGCAGGGTAGGGATGCACTCCAGCAGCTCCAGCACCTGTGGGGAGCAGCATCTGCTGCAGCCTGTCCTGCAGCCTCCTCCAGCTGACCCACCTCCCGTCGTGCCACCCGCCCGGCCCCCTCACCATGCTCTGCATCTCCAGCGGTTGCACCATGGGCCGGCACGGGAAGATGAAGGCCGAGGCCTCTGCACGGAGCAGCGGCAGCAGCGTCCGCTTGCCCTGGGAAAGGGGCAGGGGCAGCTCAGCACAGCCCCTGCAGCCCCCGGCCCTGGTGCAAGGCCACCTGCACCCCCTCACCTCCTTCCTGCGGCGTGCATCGATCTGACGGAAGTAGGTGGTGATGTAGAGGTTGTCGTAAGAGATGTCCTGACAATACCGCTTGGTGTAGGAGAAAGCCCTGGCAAGAGAAGGGGGGGTCCAGGGACTGGCTCTCCAGGATTCCTCCTTTGTCTTCATGCCTTTCCCCTCACCCCAGACCTGCTACCAAAAGAAGACCCTGTCTCTCTGTGCCCGAACCCCGCACGCCCTCCCATGCCAGGGCTCACGTGATGAAGACGAGGATGAAGGAGAAGGAAAGAACCAGGCGGAAGATGGAGAAAGTCTGGCCCAGGCGGGCACTGTGCTCCTGGAAGTGTGAGGTCAGTTCCTCCATCAGCTGCTCTGCAGACACGTTGGTGGTGACCGACAGCATCTCGCGGTGCTCCTCCTGCAGCACAGGGGCTGTGGGTCTGGCTGGGTCCCGTCCAAGCCTTGTGCCACACAGACGGTACATGGCACCCACCTGGAAGACCACGCTGGCGCTGAACTCCTGGCTGAGGTTGCTGACCGAGTTGTTCACCATGTCGTATGTTTGCCCAAAGTTGCCCTCCACGGGGATCTTGTCCCTGCACCAGCTATTCATAACTGTGGGACACAGTGAGGATGATGCTGGCATTGCCTCAACTCAGGGTGACCAGGGCAGGGGTCCCCCACGCTACCCACCCTTCACAATGTGGCAGAGGAACTTGAACTTCATGGGCAGGCAGAGGAAGTGGTTGACGAGGGGCACGAATATCTGCTCCATGCAAGCATCGTACTTGGTGTCAAACCAGTCCCGGCAGCGCTGCATGCCCAGCTCGACCACATCTGATGGACAGGAGCCTGAGCTGATGCAGCCCCAACACCACCATCCCGGACACCACGTGTGGTGCCTGGTGAGGCTGGTGCCGGGGGGTGCAGCTCCCTTCCCTCCTCACCATTGCAGCGCATCTTGGTCTTGGTCTCATAGAGCTGCTGGGTGCTGGGTGCCAGCTGGGTCTTGCCGTGCTGGGGCTGCTGCAGGTCGTACCCAGCCTCGCTGGCCACCTCCTCATTGAGCCCCACAAAGGCACGTGAAATGTTCTGCACCTCAGAGTTCAGCATCTGCCCGCTCAGCTGCCACAGTGGGCACACACAGAGGCTTGACCCTGCTCCGTGCAGCCCCCCTCCCTCCTTCCCACCCCAACACCCAGCCTCACCGCCATGTCCTCCATCACCTTGCGCAGGGGCGCCGTGGACATGCGCCACAGCATGCGGCTGTGGTTGACCTGCAGCTCTGCCACGCAGCCCAGCGAGCGCATCACCTCCTCCAGGTTGTGCCAGATGTTGGCCACGGGCCCTGGTGCCAGCAAGTGGGGGTCAGGACCCTTGGGACCCTAAGGGTGGGACAGGGATGCAGGGGGCAACCTACCGTTGTAGATGGCAGCGAGGACAAGGGAAAGGACGTAGACCCGACCCTCCTTGCCGAAGAATTTGGGGACCACGAGCAGGCTGGCGCAGCGGAAGTGGGGGGACGTGGCCCAGCCCAAGGCAGTCACTCCTGTGGGAGGATGGAGCTGTAGCCATGGTCCCATCGAGACCCCCCCAGTGCTCCCAATGGCGCCCATCAGCCCAAAAAGTTCCTCCTGGCCCCCTCCTCACCTGCCAGCCCATAGGAGAGCTGCACCTTATGCGTCTCTGTGATGTTCATGGGGATGACAAAGACCTGGCAGAGCCCTGCAACAGCAGCAGATGCACCCTGAGCCCCTGGTACCCCCAGCTTCTCGCCACACCTGGCACCGGGAGCACTCACCAAGGCCAAGGAGGATCCCGATGCTGGCAGCCAGGAAGAACTTGCTGCAGCGGTGCTGGTCCGGCTGGCTCCAGAGGAACCGGCTGCACGGGGCCGGCAGCAGCGAGACCACCGCTCGCTGCAGGGCTGGGTGGGGAGAGAGGCGTCAGCCGGGCCCCCTCCCAGTGCCCACGGGCAGCCCTGGCCGGGAGAGGAGGGGAAGGGATCTCACTCGTGTTGGGTGGCTTCTGCCTCCTGCGCGCCTCAGACCCGGCCCAGCGCTCTCGCCCAGGGGCCTCCGATGGCTCCATGGCCCCTGTCCTGAGGGCAGCAGGATGCTGCCCTGGTGCAGACAACAGGGACGCTGCCCTGGTACCAGCAACAGGGGGATGCTGCCCTGGTGCAGACAACAGGGATGCTGCCCTGGTACCAGCAACAGGGGGATGCTGCCCTGGTGCAGACAACAGGGATGCTGCCCTGGTACCAGCAACAGAAGGATCCTCCCCTGGTACCAGCAACAGAGGGATACTGCCCGGGCAACAACAACAGAGGGATGCTGCCCTGGTAGTGATGACAATGGGATGCTGCCCTGGCAACAACAGCAGGATGCTTCCCTAGAACTGACCTCAGGGCAGGATGCTCTTCTAGAACCGACAGCCGTGGAATGCTCGACTGGCACCGACAACATTGATGTACCCCTGGAACCAGCTCACTGAGCTGCTCCTTCAGTCTGCTGTATCCCTGTGCCTAGAGCCTGGGAGAGCACCGAGAGTCCGGGGGAGCGCAGCCCAGCATGGGGCTGGTCTCGTGGGCGGGGCGGAGGGGCCAGGACCAGAGCCCAGAGTCCCAAGACTGGGACTAGGTCCAGCAGCACCTAGGCTCTGTCAGGGGTTTAGGAAGCAAAGGGGTCTAGCGTGAATCTCGTGAACAAGTGGGTGTCCCTTATTTCTTTGTATTTTCAGTCCCTGTACACATAATTTCAATTCAATTCTGGATAAATCGCCTAAACCCAATCCTGTGTAAACACTCCCCTGGAGGATTTTGAGTCCTTGGGGGATTATGGGGCTTGGGGGGCTCCAGGGGGGTCTGCCCATGTTTCCCCCCAGGCGCAACGTGGGGCCCGATGCGGGTGGCTGCAGATGATGGCTCGGCAGTGGATGGGCTGAACCTGGGGGCCCTGGCGGTGGTCCTCATTTTTGAAAATGTATTTCTCTGTGTCTACAAAGTCCACTAATCCTGGAAACTTTTTTTTGACTATCCACATGTTGAATCATAGACTGTAAGTTTGAAGAAAAAAATCATGATCATGACGAAGAAGGATTGATGTAGGAAACAATTCTGTCAGAGGTACTAAACAAAGATAGGAGACAGTGTTACATCTGGAAACCACGTGTGTCAGACACGGATGCTCATTCCAAGACTGGCCTTTGGCTTAGGTTTCTCTGTTTAGTTCTGTTCATTCTTGAGGTGTAACAGGCATAAGCTTCATTGTTAACCTGAAATGCAGATAAGATTACCAGGATTTATATAATCTTTGTGCAAATTCAACTACCAAATGAGATGGTTGCTCGGTTCCTAGAAAATGTTCAATTACCAAAGTACTTCCATGCAGAGATATCGTAGTTCTGCATGTTAGTGGAGACCTATGACAGATGGTTTCAGGTTGATCATCAGCTATCACCCAGTTTTTCTGATCTGAAGTCACAAGGTAATTTTTTTCAGGCAGATATTAATCTGGGTTATATCTTTCAAGTAGCAGCCAAAATTAAACAACCTATCTTATCTTGGAAAGTGAATTTAAGGAATCATTTGAAAGACCCTGCAAGGTTAAATGAAGAGAAAATGCCAAGTACACCCATATGAAGACTGACAACTTCTTGCTGAATTTGTCTAAATATTCTTCTATCTCCAGTTGTTTTTAAGATGTGAAGACCTGCATTTGACTGGTGTTGCAATGTCATCTATGTAAAGCTTTACTCATACAGTGTCCATTTCATGTATGCTTGGCTCAGTCAAGGCTTAGAAACAAAGAATAAATTTTTAAAATTAACACGAATAAATTCCAAGAATGAGAAGATGTCTCTCAGGAGTTTCAAAGGAACACGAAACGAGTAATGTTAACAGGGCAGGGAAGGGAAGGTATCAAGTAAGTGAACACTGAATGCAAATGGAAAACCCTGAACCAGACATGTCTGATGGAGATTTAGCCTGGAGAAGAGAAGGCTACGTGGGACCTCACAGCAACCTTCCAGTATCTGAAGGGGAGCTATAGGGATGCTGGGGATGGATTATTCATTAGGGACTGTAGTGACAGCACACGGGGTAATGGGTTAAAACTTAAACAGGGGAAGTTTAGATTGGATATAAGGAGGAAATTCTTTCCTGTTAGGGTGGTGAGGCACTGGAATGGATTGCCCAGGGAGGCTGCGACTGCTCCATCCTTGGCAGTGTTCAAGGCCAGGTTGGACTAGGCCTTGGGTGATAAGGTTTAGTGTGACATGTCCCTGCCCATGGCAGGGGGGTTGGAACTGGATGATCTGAAGGTCCTTTCCAACCCTAACTATTCTATGATTCTATTCTATCTCCCTTTATTCAAATAAACCTTTACACTTCACTCTGCCTCACGAGGTGTTACCAAAAGCAGGTTTTCCCAACAAAGCTGAATAAAAAGTCATTAAAAGTAAACAGAACTGTACAAAAAATTGAGTAAAAGTAAGCAAAAGTAAACATGCCTCAATAAAAAGGGTATAAATGCAAACAGAAGTGATTAAAAAACGGAAAACAAAAAACCCAAACCTGAAAAATGTGACTAAAAAGTGAATATAAAGTGAACAAATAGAGAACAAAATTTAAAGTGGCTGAAAGTCAGTATTAAGTGAATACAACTCAATTAAAAAAATGATTAAATGAATAGAAGTGAACAGAAGTGAACAAAAGTGTCAAAACCTCCACTAAAACTCAAATTTATACAGTCGTATATAAACATGAAGTCAGTCAAATTTAATTAAATGCACTGATGAACTCTAAGTCCCCTAGTTCCTTCCCCCCCCACCCCCCGCCGCTCCGGCCACCGCCGCTGGCACTGCCCACTGCCCTTGCCGCTCCTCCTACCGCAGCTCCGGCGGCCGCCGCTCTTTTACTACCTCACCGCTGCCGCCGCAAGAGCCCCTTCCGGCGCTGCCACCGGCCCTCCCCCGCCGCTCCTGCCGCCTCCTTCCGAGACGACCCCGCGCCGCTCCAGCCGCCCCTGTTGCCGAAGCAGCCGCTGCCGAGACCGCCGCTATCTTCACCCCAGTCACCGCGGACGAAAAAACGGCTGCCACCGCCACAACACCACCCCCCCCCCCCCCCCCCCCACCGCCCTCGCCCTTTCCTGCCTACCAGCCAATCACGGCGCCGCTCGCCTCACGGAGAGGGCGGGACATGGAGACGGAATGTCAGCGTCGTCCAGTCCCTGGCCGCCTCTTAGATAACAGCGAGCGCCTGAGGGGACCCTTTCCTGCCTAGAGACCGGCGGCCAATCAATGGTGTTCGTCGGTGCGAGGGACCGATGGCTGCAGTCAGGGATGAAGGAGAAGAGGGCAGCGGCGGAGGGTCCAGAACTGGTGCGCGAACACCGTGCTGCGGCCACATGCCTCCCATTACACCCCGATTAACCCCCGTTACCTCCCATTACACCCTACTAGCCCCCATTCCCCCACCATAGCCCCCACAGCCCTGTATTAAAACTATAGAATCACATAAGAGTTAGGGTTCGAAAGGACCTTAGGATCATGAGCTTCCAAGCCCCCTGACATGGGAAGGGCCAGAATTTTCACTGCACTGCTCGGCACGGAACAGCACAGCTCGGCATGGTATAAATGGGGTACAAATGGCAAAGAATGAATTAGAAATAACCAAAAAAGGCTTAGAAAAGGTAAGAAATTGGCAAAAGTAAGATAAAAATGATCATCAATAGCTTAGAAATAGTAAACGATGCTTAAAATACGGTACAAAGGGGCAAGAATGGACAAGAAAGAGCCAAAAAAGGCTTAAACCTGGTGAGAAATGGGCAAAAGTAGGATAGAAATAGCCATAATTTTTTTAGAAATAGCCAAAAAAGACTTAAAATGGGTTACAAATGGCCAGCAATGGGTTAGGAATGGGCAAAAATGGCTCAAACCAAGTCAGAAAAGGGTAAAAAAGGGTTAGAAATAGCAAGAAATTGGAAAGAACTGGACAAAAATGGTTTGGGAATGGCCACAATGGCTTATAAAGAGTTAGAACTGGGCAATTAGGGCTAGAAATAGCTGAAACCAGTTCAGAAAAAGCTAAGAAAAGGTTCAAACAGGCTAGAAATGCCCATAAAGAGTCAAAAAATAGCCAAAAATGGTATAAAACTAGTAACAAATCGGCAAAAAAAAGATAAAAATGACCGTGATCTGTATAGAAAAAGCAAAAGGAGTTAAAAGGAGTTAGAAATAGATAAAAATGTTTCAAACTAAGTGAGGAAAGGGCAAAACCAGGTTAGAAATGGCAGGAAATTGGAAAGAACAGGACAAAAACAGTTTGGAAATAGGCAAAATGGCTTAAGAAGAGTTAGAACTGGGCCAAAAAAGGGTTAGAAATAGGCCAAACTAGCTTAGAAATAGCTAAGAAAAGCTTAGAACAGGCTAGAAAAGGCCATAAATAGTTCAGAAATAGCCAAAATAGCTTAAAACTGGTAAGAAATGGACAAAAATAAGATAGAAAAGGCCATCAATTGTTTAGAAATAGCCAAAAAAGACTAAAAATGGGTTAGCAATGGGAAAAATGGGTTAGAAACAGCCAAAGTAATCTTAAAACTGGTCAGAAATGGACAAAAGTAAGATGGAATGACTAGCAATTGTTTAGAAATAGCCAAAAAAGACTTGAAATGGGTAAGAAAGACACAAATGGTTTAAACCAAGTTCAGGAAAGGGCAAAAACAGGTCAGAAATGGCAAGAAATAGGTAAGAACAGGATAAAAATCGTTTGGAAATGGCCAAAATGGCTTATGAAGTGTTAAAACTGGACAAAAAGATAAATATAATAAGCCAGATTAGAAATAGCTAAGAGAAGATTCAAACAGGCAAGAAATGGCCATGAATTTGTACAAGAAGAAATAGCCAAAATCGGCTTAAAACTGGTGAGAAATGAGCAAAAATAAGACAGAAATGACTGTAAATTGTATAGAAATAGCACAAAGGAGATAAAAGGGGTTAGAAATGGATAAAAGTGGTTCAAACCAAGTCAGGAAAGGGCAAAAGTGGGTTAGAAATGGCAAGAAATCGGTAAGCACTGGACAAAAAATGGTTTGGGAATGGCCAAAATGGCTTAAAAAGAGTTAGAACTGGGCAAAAAAAGGATAGAAATAGCTCAAGCCAGTTTAGAAATAGCTAAGGAAAGCTTAAAACAGGCTAGAAATGGCCATAAATTGTTCAGAAATAGCCAAAAAAGACTTCAAAAGGGTAAGAAATGGGCAAAAATAAGAAAGAAGTGGCCATCAATTGTTTAGAAATAGCCAAAAAAGACCTAAAATGGGTTACCAATGGGCAGAAATGGGTTAGACATAGCCAAAAAAGGCTCAGAACTAGTAAGAAAAGGGCAAATATGAAATAGAAATGGCCACGAATTGTTTACAAATAGCCAAAAAAAAAACCCAAACCCTTAAAATGGGTTTAGAAATGGGCACAAAAGGGTTAGAAAGGGCCATAAATGACTGACTCCTGCTCTGTAAAACACTGGGTCCTAAACTAGAAGGTTGAGGGGAAATGGTTGTTCCCAGCGCTGGGAAAGCTCCTGGCCATCCCTTAATGCACAGCATGAAGCTGTATCTTGGGTGCCTGCAGGGAACCTCTCAAGGCTGCCGTTGTCGGTGCTCTGGGAAGGCTGCCTCTTGCTCTGTGCACTGACCTTGAGGAGGTTGGGAGCGGCCTTGAGGATCTGCCTGTACCTAAAGGACATCTTCCACAGCCTGTCTGTGCCGTGTCCCAGCGAGTGGATGTCCTCAGTGATCAGGGTGGGCTCACCTTTGGAGTTAAGCCTACCTAGAGTGCTGCTTACTGATCTGAGCTCTCCTCCTGGCTTAAGGAACATGTGAGAATTGTCTGTAGTATCAGTCACAGTTGCAGTACCCTTTCCTCCTCCTTGCTGTCTGCCTGCCCTCCACTGAAAGCAGTCTCTCCCTGCTCTCCTAGAGGCATGGTTCTGTGCTCCCTGCTGCTAGGTAGTCACGGTCTTGGTGACCAGCTCAGCATCTCTGTGCTGGGGAAGGGGGGCACAAGCAGCTGTACCTGCAGGGGGGGATTCTGTGGGTGTTTTGGCTCTTGGGTGCATTGCTGGCTGTCTGGAGGTGTTGAATCCCTGGGTGAAGCCAACTCCGGTTGGAGGCACCTGCATGCAAAGCACAGCCCAGAGCGCTAAGAGCACATGGTGTCCATGCAGATAGAAGCACCGGCTGTGTGAGGGGGCTACCAATGAGCCAGGTAACTCCAGAGCTTCTCCTACACCTAGGCAGCCCCCTGGGTCGAGGCCCCGCTGTGGCAGTGCTGGGAAGGGGCTGTCCCATGCTTGCCATGGCCGAGGCATCTCCTGGGGCTGAGGCTCACTGGTAACTCTTGACTCTTGCTTCCTGCCAGATAAGCTGAAATCCACCAAAGAGGAGCATCTCTGCACGCAAAGAATGCTGGACCAGACCCTGCTAGACCTGAACGAGATGTAATGGATCCCCACCACTGCCTCTGCCACGCCATGCCCGCGCTGGCCCAGCTGCTGCTGGCCTCTAACCCTTGGGACCAGAGTTTGCTTCCTGTTGCTAACTTGACCAAACGCAGCTCTTCTCCCTTGCCTCGGGGTTAAAGGCCATCATCAGGTTGGGCAGAGCTTCAAACAACGTTATTAAGGGAAACGAGCAATGCAATAATGTTTGGGAGCATGTTTTGAGATGTACACATTTTGTAAGTACCTTTTCTTTTTTGTAGTAACCAGTGTGAACATTCCGAGTAACCAGTGAGGCTGCTGAGCTGCACTCAAAGCTCTTGGCTTTACAATTGGGTATTAACCTTCTGTTAACCAGCTCTGGGTCGTCCTGCCTTGGCTGGGGAGGGAGTTGGGGGCGGCTCATGGTTCCGACTGTGGGCCACCTGATGGGAGCAGCTGGGATAGTGATGTGAGCCCATTGGGAAAAATTCCTTTCCAGGAGCCTGTTTGCCAAAAGAGCAGTTCAGTTTCTCAGCTTTAAGGTAACTTGCGGAGAAGCAACCTGGGTAGAAGGAGACTTCTAAAACCAGGCAGTTCCCTGGCCAGTTGAACCTTCACAGGGGTTGTTTCTCTTCCCCCTCACTGTTGGCCATTTCTTTTCCCCTTGAAGAAGCCATGGCCCCTCTAACCCATTGCTACACAGGAGCTGAATTTGCCTTCACTGAGTGCTGACCCACCAAGCTTTAGCACTCAGTGCTGGCTTGCACTCAACAGCTTAAGTACAACAGCCTTGTTCGCTTGGGGAAGCTTTTTTTGCCTGCCCCAAGGGAAGGGATCGAGGCCTTCTCCCCTGGCCAGGAGTGCTCTTAGTGTCTTAATAAGGTACAAGCCATCTTGCTGTGCATTGCTGACGTGTCGCTGTGAGGTGTGAGTGTGGAGACGTGTCAGGCTCACAGTGTGTCGCTTCTTGTGTGAGCATGCTGCCTGGTTGTAGCCGGTTTAGGGGCCAAGCCGGAGCAAGGAACCTTATCAAGTGTTTTGATACTAAATGGAACAATTGTCTTACCGTCTTTTGAAATAAACCCCCTCCCTCCACACTGCTGCTGAGCTTCCCTCTGTGCAGGGACCAGGGTGGCTTGAAGGTGATGCCTTCAAGCTCATATGCTCCTCCATTGCCTTTAGGGGTGAGACCTCCCCTTTAGGGTCAAGTTTATGTTGCTCCTGTTGTCTCTGGTGAGCGAGGGAGTGGTGAGGTGAGAAAGGGGGAAACAGGGGCTAAGGGAGGGGGATGGAGGGGCTTGGAACTGGATGAGCTTTAAGGTCCCCTTTCCAGCCCCTTTCCCCCCTCTCTCTCCTGGACCCCACTTGCTGCACACGGGGGGGTCTCATACTTTATTTCCTCATGCCTTCAGCCCGTGTACCCCACACCCTCGTCGCTGCTGTCGGCATCAGGGCTGGGCTCCGGGGGGGCGCAGGCCAGGCAGACACGTCCTGCCTTGCGCCAGCACTGCCGGCAGTACGGGGCTGCACAGGCAGGTGCGGGGCAGGCGGGCTCTGGGGGCCCCACATGCATCCCACACACCATGCAGCTCCGGCGCATCCAGTGGCTCAGGCAGGGCCAGCGGCGGCAGCACCAGTGCAGTATTGCTGTGCCCTAGGGATGAAGATGTGTGGGGCTGAGCTGCAGGCCCCATGGCAGAGCAGAACCCTGGGGTTGGGGGGAACAGTGAAGCCCCACTCACCAGTCCTGGGGGCTGCTGTGCCTGCTGGATAATGCGCTTCCACTGCCGCTGGATGAAGTCCAGGCGCTGCTGCAGCAGCTTGTTGTAGAGATAGAGCACGCGGCTCTTCTCCCGCTGCCAACACCATGAGCCCACCCCAAGGTTATGGTCCAGGTTATGGGCTCACCCCAAAATCTGCCCACCCCCCCCCGAGGGGCTGCTATTCACCTTGGGGAAGTAGAAGGCGGCGATGACACGGCGCAGGCGGTATGTGTAGACCTGGGCCAGGCAGAGCAGCGCCAGCCCGGCCAGGGGCAGGCAGCTGCTCAGGTACTGGTGCTGGCTCATGCGGCGCGGCTGCGGCAGGCACACTGGGGACATGAGGTGGCGCTGAGCCCCTGCTCAGGCTGTGGAGCTGTGATGGGCATGGGGTGTCCATCCCCTGGGGGGGGGCTCACCCAAGTTGGACGTCTCCAGCAGGGTGTCAGAGGAGGTGTTGAGGGCGCCGATGGTACTCCGCAGGAGCCGCGCCATCAGGGACGTGCCCGTAACGTGGATGGACAAGTGATGGCTGCCTGTGGGAGCATGTGAAGCTGTGAAGGGGCACACACAAGCATCCCCCCCCTCTGTGCATTGCTGTGGGCTTGGGGACTCACTGTGGAAGGAGTACTGCACAAAGGAGTGCTGCTGGATGGTGCTGAGCATGCTGACCAGCACGTGGTCCATGGCGCAGGCCAGCAGGAGGAAGAGCAGGGTAGGGATGCACTCCAGCAGCTCCAGCACCTGTGGGGAGCAGCATCTGCTGCAGCCTGTCCTGCAGCCTCCTCCAGCTGACCCACCTCCCGTCGTGTCACCCGCCCGGCCCCCTCACCATGTTCTGCATCTCCAGCGGTTGCACCATGGGCCGGCACGGGAAGATGAAGGCCGAGGCCTCTGCACGGAGCAGCGGCAGCAGCGTCCGCTTGCCCTGGGAAAGGGGCAGGGGCAGCTCAGCACAGCCCCTGCAGCCCCCGGCCCTGGTGCAAGGCCACCTGCACCCCCTCACCTCCTTCCTGCGGCGTGCATCGATCTGACGGAAGTAGGTGGTGATGTAGAGGTTGTCGTAAGAGATGTCCTGACAATACCGCTTGGTGTAGGAGAAAGCCCTGGCAAGAGAAGGGGGGGTCCAGGGACTGGCTCTCCAGCATTCCTCCTTTGTCTTCATGCCTTTCCCCTCACCCCAGACCTGCTGCCAAAAGAAGACCCTGTCTCTCTGTGCCCGAACCCCGCACGCCCTCCCATGCCAGGGCTCACGTGATGAAGACGAGGATGAAGGAGAAGGAAAGAACCAGGCGGAAGAGCAGAGGTCCTGGCCCAGGCGGGCACGGGCTGAGGAGAGATCTTGCCTGAGGGGGCCCATGGCTGAGGGGGGTCATGCGTTGGTGGTGACCGACAGCATCTCGCGGTGCTCCTCCTGCAGCACAGGGGCTGTGGGTCTGGCTGGGTCCCGTCCAAGCCTTGTGCCACACAGACGGTACATGGCACCCACCTGGAAGACCACGCTGGCGCTGAACTCCTGGCTGAGGTTGCTGACCGAGTTGTTCACCATGTCGTATGTTTGCCCAAAGTTGCCCTCCACGGGGATCTTGTCCCTGCACCAGCTATTCATAACTGTGGGACACAGTGAGGATGATGCTGGCATTGCCTCAACTCAGGGTGACCAGGGCAGGGGTCCCCCACGCTACCCACCCTTCACAATGTGGCAGAGGAACTTGAACTTCATGGGCAGGCAGAGGAAGTGGTTGACGAGGGGCACGAATATCTGCTCCATGCAAGCATCGTACTTGGTGTCAAACCAGTCCCGGCAGCGCTGCATGCCCAGCTCGACCACATCTGATGGACAGGAGCCTGAGCTGATGCAGCCCCAACACCACCATCCCGGACACCACGTGTGGTGCCTGGTGAGGCTGGTGCCGGGGGGTGCAGCTCCCTTCCCTCCTCACCATTGCAGCGCATCTTGGTCTTGGTCTCATAGAGCTGCTGGGTGCTGGGTGCCAGCTGGGTCTTGCCGTGCTGGGGCTGCTGCAGGTCGTACCCAGCGTCGCTGGCCACCTCCTCATTGAGCCCCACAAAGGCACGTGAAATGTTCTGCACCTCAGAGTTCAGCATCTGCCCGCTCAGCTGCCACAGTGGGCACACACAGAGGCTTGACCCTGCTCCGTGCAGCCCCCCTCCCTCCTTCCCACCCCAACACCCTGCCTCACCGCCATGTCCTCCATCACCTTGCGCAGGGGCGCCGTGGACATGCGCCACAGCATGCGGCTGTGGTTGACCTGCAGCTCTGCCACGCAGCCCAGCGAGCGCATCACCTCCTCCAGGTTGTGCCAGATGTTGGCCACGGGCCCTGGTGCCAGCAAGTGGGGGTCAGGACCCTTGGGACCCTAAGGGTGGGACAGGGATGCAGGGGGCAACCTACCGTTGTAGATGGCAGCGAGGACAAGGGAAAGGACGTAGACCCGACCCTCCTTGCCGAAGAATTTGGGGACCACGAGCAGGCTGGCGCAGCGGAAGTGGGGGGACGTGGCCCAGCCCAAGGCAGTCACTCCTGTGGGAGGATGGAGCTGTAGCCATGGTCCCATCGAGACCCCCCCAGTGCTCCCAATGGCGCCCATCAGCCCAAAAAGTTCCTCCTGGCCCCCTCCTCACCTGCCAGCCCATAGGAGAGCTGCACCTTATGCGTCTCTGTGATGTTCATGGGGATGACAAAGACCTGGCAGAGCCCTGCAACAGCAGCAGATGCACCCTGAGCCCCTGGTACCCCCAGCTTCTCGCCACACCTGGCACCGGGAGCACTCACCAAGGCCAAGGAGGATCCCGATGCTGGCAGCCCAGGAAGAACTTGCTGCAGCGGTGCTGGTCCGGCTGGCTCCAGAGGAACCGGCTGCACCGGGACGGCAGCAGCGAGACCAGCGCCTGCAGGGCTGGGTGGGGCGAGAGGCGTCAGCCGGGCCCCCTCCCAGTGCCCACGGGCAGCCCTGGCCGGGAGAGGAGGGGAAGGGATCTCCCTCGTGTTGGGTGGCTTCTGCCTCCTGCGCGCCTCAGACCCGGCCCAGCGCTCTCGCCCAGGGGCCTCCGATGGCTCCATGGCCCCTGTCCTGAGGGCAGCAGGATGCTGCCCTTGTGCAGACAACAGGGATGCTGCCCTGGTACCAGCAACAGGGGGATGCTGCCCTGGTGCAGACAACAGGGATGCTGCCCTGGTACCAGCAACAGGGGGATGCTGCCCTGGTGCAGACAACAGGGATGCTGCCCTGGTACCAGCAACAGAAGGATCCTCCCCTGGTACCAGCAACAGAGGGATACTGCCCTGGCAACAACAACAGAGGGATGCTGCCCTGGTAGTGATGACAATGGGATGCTGCCCTGGCAACAACAGCAGGATGCTTCCCTAGAACTGACAACGGCAGGATGCTCTTCTAGAACCGACAGCCGTGGAATGCTCGACTGGCACCGACAACATTGAGGTGCTCCCCTGGAACCAGCTCACTGAGCTGCTCCTTCAGTCTGCTGTATCCCTGTGCCTAGAGCCTGGGAGAGCACCGAGAGTCCGGGGGAGCGCAGCCCAGCATGGGGCTGGTCTCGTGGGCGGGGCGGAGGGGCCAGGACCAGAGCCCAGAGTCCCAAGACTGGGACTAGGTCCAGCAGCACCTAGGCTCTGTCAGGGGTTTAGGAAGCAAAGGGGTCTAGCGTGAATCTCGTGAACAAGTGGGTGTCCCTTATTTCTTTGTATTTTCAGTCCCTGTACACATAATTTCAATTCAATTCTGGATAAATCGCCTAAACCCAATCCTGTGTAAACACTCCCCTGGAGGATTTTGAGTCCTTGGGGGATTATGGGGCTTGGGGGGCTCCAGGGGGGGATGCCCATGTTTCCCCCCAGGCGCAACGTGGGGCCCGATGCGGGTGGCTGCAGATGATGGCTCGGCAGTGGATGGGCTGAACCTGGGGGCCCTGGCGGTGGTCCTCATTTTTGAAAATGTATTTCTCTGTGTCTACAAAGTCCACTAATCCTGGAAACTTTTTTTTGACTATCCACATGTTGAATGATAGACTGTAAGTTTGAAGAAAAAAATCATGATCATGACGAAGAAGGATTGATGTAGGAAACAATTCTGTCAGAGGTACTAAACAAAGATAGGAGACAGTGTTACATCTGGAAACCACGTGTGTCAGACACGGATGCTCATTCCAAGACTGGCCTTTTGGCTTAGGTTTCTCTATTTAGTTCTGTTCATTCTTGAGGTGTAACAGGCATAAGCTTCATTGTTAACCTGAAATGCAGATAAGATTACCAGGATTTATATAATCTTTGTGCAAATTCAACTACCAAATGAGATGGTTGCTCGGTTCCTAAGATCGGTGTTCAATTACCAAAGTACTTCCATGCAGAGATATCGTAGTTCTGCATGTTAGTGGAGAACTATGACAGATGGTTTCAGGTTGATCATCAGCTATCACCCAGTTTTTCTGATCTGAAGTCACAAAGTAATTTTTTTCAGGCAGATATTAATCTGGGTTATATCTTTGAGTGGCAGCCAAAATTAAACAACCTATCTTATCTTGGAAAGTGAATTTAAGGAATCATTTGAAAGACCCTGTCCCAAGGTTAAATGAAGAGAAAATGCCAAGTACACCCATATGAAGACTGACAACTTCTTGCTGAATTTGTCTAAATATTCTTCTATCTCCAGTTGTTTTTAAGATGTGAAGACCTGCATTTGACTGGTGTTGCAATGTCATCTATGTAAAGCTTTACTCATACAGTGTCCATTTCATGTATGCTTGGCTCAGTCAAGGCTTAGAAACAAAGAATAAATTTTTAAAATTAACACGAACAAATTCCAAGAATGAGAAGATGTCTCTCAGGAGTTTCAAAGGAACACGAAACGAGTAATGTTAACAGGGCAGGGAAGGGAAGGTATCAAGTAAGTGAACACTGAATGCAAATGGAAAACCCTGAACCAGACATGTCTGATGGAGATTTAGCCTGGAGAAGAGAAGGCTACGTGGGACCTCACAGCAACCTTCCAGTATCTGAAGGGGAGCTATAGGGATGCTGGGGATGGATTATTCATTAGGGACTGTAGTGACAGCACACGGGGTAATGGGTTAAAACTTAAACAGGGGAAGCTTAGATTGGATATAAGGAGGAAATTCTTTCCTGTTAGGGTGGTGAGGCACTGGAATGGATTGCCCAGGGAGGCTGCGACTGCTCCATCCTTGGCAGTGTTCAAGGCCAGGTTGGACTAGGCCTTGGGTGATAAGGTTTAGTGTGACATGTCCCTGCCCATGGCAGGGGGGTTGGAACTGGATGATCTGAAGGTCCTTTCCAACCCTAACTATTCTATGATTCTATTCTATCTCCCTTTATTCAAATAAACCTTTACACTTCACTCTGCCTCACGAGGTGTTACCAAAAGCAGGTTTTCCCAACAAAGCTGAGTAAGAAGTCATTAAAAGTAAACAGAACTGTACAAAAAATTGAGTAAAAGTAAGCAAAAGTAAACATGCCTCAATAAAAAGGGTATAAATGCAAACAGAAGTGATTAAAAACCGGAAAACAAAAAACCAAAACCTGAAAAATGTGACTAAAAAGCGAATATAAAGTGAACAAATACAGAACAAAATTTAAAGTGGCTGAAAGCCAGTATTAAGTGAATACAATTCTATTAAAAAAATGATTAAATGAATAGAAGTGAACAGAAGTGAACAAAAGCGTCAAAGCCTCCACTAAAACTCAAATTTGTACAGTCGCATATAAACATGAAGTAAGTCAAATTTAATTAAATGCACTGATGAACTCTAAGTCCCCTAGTTCCTTCCCCCACCACCCCCCGCCGCTCCGGCCACCGCCGCTGGCACTGCCCACTGCCCTTGCCGCTCCTCCGGCGGCCGCCGCTCTTTTACTACCTCACCGCTGCCGCCGAAGAGCCCTTTCCGGCGCTGCCACCGGCCCTCCCCCGCCGCTCCTGCCGCCTCCTTCCGAGACGACCCCGCGCCGCTCCAGCCGCCCCTGTTGCCGAAGCAGCCGCTGCCGAGACCGCCGCTATCTTCACCCCAGTCACCGCGGACGAAAAAACGGCTGCCACCGCCACAACACCACCCCCCCCCCCCCCCCCCCCCCCCCCCACCGCCCTCGCCCTTTCCTGCCTACCAGCCAATCACGGCGCCGCTCGCCTCACGGAGAGAGGCGGGACATGGAGGCAATCTGGGTTGCCGTCCAGTCCCTGGCCGCCTCTTAGATAACAGCGAGCGCCTAGAGGGGACCCTTTCCTGCCTAGAGACCGGCGGCCAATCAACGGTGTTCGTCGGTGTGACGGACCGATGGCTGCAGTCAGGGATGAAGGAGAAGAGGGCAGCGGCGGGGGACCAGAACTGGTGCGCGAACGCCGTGCTGCGGCCACATGCCTCCCATTACACCCCGGTTAACCCCCGTTACCTCCCATTACACCCTATTATCCCCCATTCCCCCACTGCCCTGTATTAAAACTATAGAATCACATAAGAATTAGGGTTCGAAAGGACCTTAGTATCATGAGCTTCCAAGCCCCCTGCCATGGGAAGGGCCAGAATTTTCACTGCACTGCTCGGCACGGAACAGCACAGCTCGGCATGGTATAAATGGGGTACAAATGGCAAAGAATGGATTAGAAATAGCCAAAAAAGGATTACAAAAGGTAAGGAATTGGCAAAAGTAAGATAAAATAATAATCAATAGCTTAGAAATAGTAAACGATGCTTAAAATACGAATTCAAGAAAGGGGCAAGAATGGACAAGACAGAGCCAAAAAAGGCTTAAACCTGGTGAGAAATGGGCAAAAGTAGGATAGAAATAGCCATAATTTTTTTAGAAATAGCCAAAAAAGACTTAAAATGGGTTACAAATGGCCAGCAATGGGTTAGGAATGGGCAAAAATGGCTCAAGCCAAGTAAGAAAAGGGTAAAAAAAGGGTTAGAAATAGCAAGAAATTGGAAAGAACTGGACAAAAATGGTTTGGGAATGGCCACAATGGCTTATAAAGAGTTAGAACTGGGCAATTAGGGCTAGAAATAGCTGAAACCAGTTCAGAAAAAGCTAAGAAAAGGTTCAAACAGGCTAGAAATGCCCATAAAGAGTCAAAAAAATAGCCAAAAATGGTATAAAACTAGTAACAAATCGGCAAAAAAAAAGATAAAAATGACCGTGATCTGTATAGAAAAAAGCAAAAGGAGTTAAAAGGAGTTAGAAATAGATAAAAATGTTTCAAACTAAGTGAGGAAAGGGCAAAACCAGGTTAGAAATGGCAGGAAATTGGAAAGAACAGGACAAAAACGGTTTGGAAATAGGCAAAATGGCTTAAGAAGAGTTAGAACTGGGCCAAAAAAAGGGTTAGAAATAGGCCAAACTAGCTTAGAAATAGCTAAGAAAAGCTTAGAACAGGCTAGAAAAGGCCATAAATAGTTCAGAAATAGCCAAAATAGCTTAAAACTGGTAAGAAATGGACAAAAATAAGATAGAAAAGGCCATCAATTGTTTAGAAATAGCCAAAAAAAGACTAAAAATGGGTTAGCAATGGGAAAAATGGGTTAGAAACAGCCAAAGTAATCTTAAAACTGGTCAGAAATGGACAAAAGTAAGATAGGAATGACTAGCAATTGTTTAGAAATAGCCAAAAAAAGACTTGAAATGGGTAAGAAAGCACCAAAAATGGTTTAAACCAAGTCAGGAAAGGGCAAAAACAGGTCAGAAATGGCAAGAAATAGGTAAGAACAGGATAAAAATCGTTTGGAAATGGCCAAAATGGCTTATGAAGTGTTAGAACTGGACAAAAAAGGGTTAGAAATACCATAAGCCAGATTAGAAATAGCTAAGAGAAGATTCAAACAGGCAAGAAATGGCCATGAATTGTTCAGAAATAGCCAAAATCGGCTTAAAACTGGTGAGAAATGAGCAAAAATAAGACAGAAATGACTGTAAATTGTATAGAAATAGCACAAAGGAGATAAAAGGGGTTAGAAATGGATAAAAGTGGTTCAAACCAAGTCAGGAAAGGGCAAAAGCGGGTTAGAAATGGCAAGAAATCGGTAAGCACTGGACAAAAACGGTTTGGAAATGGCCAAAATGGCTTAAAAAGAGTTAGAACTGGGCAAAAAAAAGGTTAGAAATAGCTCAAGCCAGTTTAGAAATAGCTAAGGAAAGCTTAAAACAGGCTAGAAATGGCCATAAATTGTTCAGAAATAGCCAAAAAAGACTTCAAAAGGGTAAGAAATGGGCAAAAATAAGAAAGAAGTGGCCATCAATTGTTTAGAAATAGCCAAAAAAAGACCTAAAATTGGTTAGCAATGGGCAGAAATGGGTTAGAAATAGCCAAAAAAAGGCTCAGAACTAGTAAGAAAAGGGCAAATATGAAATAGAAATGGCCACGAATTGTTTACAAATAGCCACCAAACCCTTAAAATGGGTTTAGAAATGGGCACAAAAGGGTTAGAAAGGGCCATAAATGACTGACTCCTGCTCTGTAAAACACTGGGTCCTAAACTAGAAGGTTGAGGGGAAATGGCTGTTCCCAGCGTTGGGAAAGCTCCTGGCCATCCCTTTAATGCACAGCATGAAGCTGTATCTTGGGTGCCTGCAGGGAACCTCTCAAGGCTGCCGTTGTCGGTGCTCTGGGAAGGCTGCCTCTTGCTCTGTGCACTGACCTTGAGGAGGTTGGGGGAGCGGCCTTGAGGATCTGCCTGTACCTAAAGGACATCTTTCCACAGCCTGTCTGTGCTGTGTCCCAGCGAGTGGATGTCCTCAGTGATCAGGGTGGGCTCACCTTTGGAGTTAAGCCTACCTAGAGTGCTGCTTACTGATCTGAGCTCTCCTCCTGGCTTAAGGAACATGTGAGAATTGTCTGTAGTATCAGTCACAGTTGCAGTACCCTTTCCTCCTCCTCGCTGCCTGCCTGCCCTCCACTGAAAGCAGTCTCTCCCTGCTCTCCTAGAGGCATGGTTCTGTGCTCCCTGCTGCTAGGTAGTCACGGTCTTGGTGACCAGCTCAGCATCTCTGTGCTGGGGAAGGGGGGCACAAGCAGCTGTACCTGCAGGGGGGGGATTCTGTGGGTGTTTTGGCTCTTGGGTGCATTGCTGGCTGTCTGGAGGTGTTGAATCCCTGGGTGAAGCCAACTCCGGTTGGAGGCACCTGCATGCAAAGCACAGCCCAGAGCGCTAAGAGCACATGGTGTCCATGCAGATAGAAGCACCGGCTGTGTGAGGGGGGCTACCAATGAGCCAGGTATCTCCAGAGCTTCTCCTACCCCTAGGCAGCCCCCCCCTGGGTCAAGGCCCCACTGTGGCAGTGCTGGGAAGGGGCTGTCCCGTGCTTGCCATGGCCGAGGCATCTCCTGGGGCTGAGGCTCACTGGTAACTCTTGACTCTTGCTTCCTGCCAGATAAGCTGAAATCCACCAAAGAGGAGCATCTCTGCACGCAAAGAATGCTGGACCAGACCCTGCTAGACCTGAACGAGATGTAATGGATCCCCACCACTGCCTCTGCCACGCCATGCCCGCGCTGGCCCAGCCGCTGCTGGCCTCTAACCCTTGGGACCAGAGTTTGCTTCCTGTTGCTAACTTGACCGAACGCAGCTCTTCTCCCTTGCCTCGGGGGTTAAAGGCCATCATCAGGTTGGGCAGAGCCTCAAACAACATTATTAAGGGAAACGAGCAATGCAATAATGTTTGGGAGCATGTTTTGAGATGTACCCGTTTTGTAAGTACCTTTTCTTTTTTTGTAGTAACCAGTGTGAACATTCCAAGTAACCAGTGAGGCTGCTGAGCTGCACTCAAAGCTCTTGGCTTTACAATTGGGTATTAACCTTCTGTTAACCAGCTCTGGGTCATCCTGCCTTGGCTGGGGAGGGAGTGGGGGGGGCGGCTCGTGGTTCTGACTGTGGGCCACCTGATGGGAGCAGCTGGGATAGTGATGTGAGCCCATTGGGAAAAATCCCTTTCCAGGAGCCTGTTTGCCAAAAGAGCAGTTCAGTTTCTCAGCTTTAAGGTAACTTGTGGAGAAGCAACCTGGGTAGAAGGAGACTTCTAAAACCAGGCAGTTCCCTGCCCAGTTGAACCTTCACAGGGGTTGTTTCTCTTCTCTTCCCCCTCACTGTTAGCCACTTCTTTTCCCCTTGAAGAAGCCACGGCCCCTCTAACCCATTGCTACACAGGAGCTGAATTTGCCTTCACTGAGTGCTGACCCACCAAGCTTTAGCACTCAGTGCTGGCTTACACTCAACAGCTTAAGTACAACAGCCTTGTTCGCTTGGGGAAACTGTTTTTGCCTACCCCAAGGGAAGGGATCGAGGCCTTCTCCCCTGGCCAGGAGTGCTCTTAGTGTCTTAATAAGGTACAAGCCACCTTGCTGTGCATTGCTGATGTGTCGCTGTGAGGTGTGAGTGTGGAGACGTGTCAGGCTCACAGTGTGTAGCTTCTTGTGTGAGCATGCTGCCTGGTTGTAGCCGGTTTAGGGGCCAAGCCGGAGCAAAGAACCTTATCAAGTGTTTTGATACTAAATGGAACAATTGTCTTACTGTCTTTTGAAATAAACCCCCCTCCCTCCACACTGCTGCCGAGCTTCCCTCTGTGCAGGGACCAGAGTGGCTTGAAGGTGATGCCCTCAAGCTCATATGCTCCTCCATTGCCTTTAGGGGTGAGAACTCCCCTTTAGGGTCAAGTTTATGTTGCTCCTGTTGTCTCTGGTGAGCAAGGGAGTGGTGAGGTGAGAAAGGGGGAAACGGGGGCTAAGGGAGGGGGGATGGAGGGGCTTGGAACTGGATGAGCTTTAAGGTCCCCTTTCCAGCCCCTTTCCCCCCTCTCTCTCCTGGACCGCACTTGCTGCACACGGGGGTCTCACACTTTATTGCCTCATGCCCTCAGCCCGTGTACCCCAGACCCTCGTCGCTGCTGTCGGCATCAGGGCTGGGCTCCGGGAGGGGCGCAGGCCAGGCAGACACGTCCTGCCTCGCGCCAGCACTGCCGGCAGTACGGGGCTGCACAGGCAGGTGCGGGGCAGGCGGGCTCTGGGGGGCCCCACACGCACCCCACACACCATGCAGCTCCGGCGCATCCAGTGGCTCAGGCAGGGCCAGCGGCGGCAGCACCAGCGCAGTATCGCTGTGCCCTAGGGATGAAGATGTGTGGGGCTGAGCTGCAGGCCCCATGGCAGAGCAGAACCCTGGGGTTGGGGGGAACAGTGAAGCCCCACTCACCAGTCCTGGGGGGCTGCTGTGCCCGCTGGATAATGCGCTTCCGCTGCCGCTGGATGAAGTCCAGGCGCTGCTGCAGCAGCTTGTTGTAGAGATAGAGCACGCGGCTCTTCTCCCGCTGCCAACACCATGAGCCCACCCCAAGGTTATGGTCCAGGTTATGGGCTCACCCCAAAATCTGCCCACGAGGGGCTGCTATTCACCTTGGGGAAGTAGAAGGCGGCGATGACACGGCGCAGGCGGTATGTGTAGACCTGGGCCAGGCAGAGCAGCGCCAGCCCGGCCAGGGGCAGGCAGCTGCTCAGGTACTGGTGCTGGCTCATGCGGCGCGGCTGCGGCAGGCACACTGGGGACATGAGGTGGCGCTGAGCCCCTGCTCAGGCTGTGGAGCTGTGATGGGCATGGGGTGTCCATCCCCTGGGCTCACCCAAGTTGGACGTCTCCAGCAGGGTGTCAGAGGAGGTGTTGAGGGCGCCGATGGTACTCCGCAGGAGCCGCGCCATCAGGGACGTGCCCGTAACGTGGATGGACAAGTGATGGCTGCCTGTGGGAGCATGTGAAGCTGTGAAGGGGCACACACAGGCATCTCTGTGCATTGCTGTGGGCTTGGGGACTCACTGTGGAAGGAGTACTGCACAAAGGAGTGCTGCTGGATGGTGCTGAGCATGCTGACCAGCACGTGGTCCATGGCGCAGGCCAGCAGGAGGAAGAGCAGGGTAGGGATGCACTCCAGCAGCTCCAGCACCTGTGGGGAGCAGCATCTGCTGCAGCCTGTCCTGCAGCCTCCTCCAGCTGACCCACCTCCCGTCGTGTCACCCGCCCGGCCCCCCTCACCATGTTCTGCATCTCCAGCGGTTGCACCATGGGCCGGCACGGGAAGATGAAGGCCGAGGCCTCTGCACGGAGCAGCGGCAGCAGCGTCCGCTTGCCCTGGGAAAGGGGCAGGGGCAGTTCAGCACAGCCCCTGCAGCCCCCCGGCCCTGGTGCAAGGCCACCTGCACCCCCCTCACCTCCTTCCTGCGGCGTGCATCGATCTGACGGAAGTAGGTGGTGATGTAGAGGTTGTCGTAAGAGATGTCCTGACAATACCGCTTGGTGTAGGAGAAAGCCCTGGCAAGAGAAGGGGGGGGTCCAGGGACTGGCTCTCCAGCATTCCTCCTTTGTCTTCATGCCTTTCCCCTCACCCCAGACCTGCTGCCAAAAGAAGACCCTGTCTCTCTGTGCCCGAACCCCGCACGCCCTCCCATGCCAGGGCTCACGTGATGAAGACGAGGATGAAGGAGAAGGAAAGAACCAGGCGGAAGATGGAGAAAGTCTGGCCCAGGCGGGCACTGTGCTCCTGGAAGTGTGAGGTCAGTTCCTCCATCAGCTGCTCTGCAGACACGTTGGTGGTGACCGACAGCATCTCGCGGTGCTCCTCCTGCAGCACAGGGGCTGTGGGTCTGGCTGGGTCCCGTCCAAGCCTTGTGCCACACAGACGGTACATGGCACCCACCTGGAAGACCACGCTGGCGCTGAACTCCTGGCTGAGGTTGCTGACCGAGTTGTTCACCATGTCGTATGTTTGCCCAAAGTTGCCCTCCACGGGGGATCTTGTCCCTGCACCAGCTATTCATAACTGTGGGACACAGTGAGGATGATGCTGGCATTGCCTCAACTCAGGGTGACCAGGGCAGGGGTCCCCCCACGCTACCCACCCTTCACAATGTGGCAGAGGAACTTGAACTTCATGGGCAGGCAGAGGAAGTGGTTGACGAGGGGCACGAATATCTGCTCCATGCAAGCATCGTACTTGGTGTCAAACCAGTCCCGGCAGCGCTGCATGCCCAGCTCGACCACATCTGATGGACAGGAGCCTGAGCTGATGCAGCCCCAACACCACCATCCCGGACACCACGTGTGGTGCCTGGTGAGGCTGGTGCCGGGGGGGTGCAGCTCCCTTCCCTCCTCACCATTGCAGCGCATCTTGGTCTTGGTCTCATAGAGCTGCTGGGTGCTGGGTGCCAGCTGGGTCTTGCCGTGCTGGGGCTGCTGCAGGTCGTACCCAGCCTCGCTGGCCACCTCCTCATTGAGCCCCACAAAGGCACGTGAAATGTTCTGCACCTCAGAGTTCAGCATCTGCCCGCTCAGCTGCCACAGTGGGCACACACAGAGGCTTGACCCTGCTCCGTGCAGCCCCCCCCTCCCTCCTTCCCACCCCAACACCCTGCCTCACCGCCATGTCCTCCATCACCTTGCGCAGGGGCGCCGTGGACATGCGCCACAGCATGCGGCTGTGGTTGACCTGCAGCTCTGCCACGCAGCCCAGCGAGCGCATCACCTCCTCCAGGTTGTGCCAGATGTTGGCCACGGGCCCTGGTGCCAGCAAGTGGGGGGTCAGGACCCTTGGGACCCTAAGGGTGGGACAGGGATGCAGGGGGGCAACCTACCGTTGTAGATGGCAGCGAGGACAAGGGAAAGGACGTAGACCCGACCCTCCTTGCCGAAGAATTTGGGGACCACGAGCAGGCTGGCGCAGCGGAAGTGGGGGGACGTGGCCCAGCCCAAGGCAGTCACTCCTGTGGGAGGATGGAGCTGTAGCCATGGTCCCATCGAGACCCCCCCCAGTGCTCCCAATGGCGCCCATCAGCCCAAAAAGTTCCTCCTGGCCCCCTCCTCACCTGCCAGCCCATAGGAGAGCTGCACCTTATGCGTCTCTGTGATGTTCATGGGGATGACAAAGACCTGGCAGAGCCCTGCAACAGCAGCAGATGCACCCTGAGCCCCTGGTACCCCCCAGCTTCTCGCCACACCTGGCACCGGGAGCACTCACCAAGGCCAAGGAGGATCCCGATGCTGGCAGCCAGGAAGAACTTGCTGCAGCGGTGCTGGTCCGGCTGGCTCCAGAGGAACCGGCTGCACGGGGCCGGCAGCAGCGAGACCACCGCTCGCTGCAGGGCTGGGTGGGGAGAGAGGCGTCAGCCGGGCCCCCCTCCCAGTGCCCACGGGCAGCCCTGGCCGGGAGAGGAGGGGAAGGGATCTCACTCGTGTTGGGTGGCTTCTGCCTCCTGCGCGCCTCAGACCCGGCCCAGCGCTCTCGCCCAGGGGCCTCCGATGGCTCCATGGCCCCTGTCCTGAGGGCAGCAGGATGCTGCCCTGGTGCAGACAACAGGGATGCTGCCCTGGTACCAGCAACAGGGGGATGCTGCCCTGGTGCAGACAACAGGGATGCTGCCCTGGTACCAGCAACAGGGGGATGCTGCCCTGGTGCCAGCAACAGAGGGATACTGCCCTGGCAACAACAACAGAGGGATGCTGCCCTGGTAGTGATGACAATGGGATGCTGCCCTGGCAACAACAGCAGGATGCTTCCCTAGAACTGACAACGGCAGGATGCTCTTCTAGAACCGACAGCCGTGGAATGCTCGACTGGCACCGACAACATTGAGGTGCTCCCCTGGAACCAGCTCACTGAGCTGCTCCTTCAGTCTGCTGTATCCCTGTGCCTAGAGCCTGGGAGAGCACCGAGAGTCCGGGGGGAGCGCAGCCCAGCATGGGGCTGGTCTCGTGGGCGGGGCGGAGGGGGCCAGGACCAGAGCCCAGAGTCCCAAGACTGGGACTAGGTCCAGCAGCACCTAGGCTCTGTCAGGGGTTTAGGAAGCAAAGGGGTCTAGCGTGAATCTCGTGAACAAGTGGGTGTCCCTTATTTCTTTGTATTTTCAGTCCCTGTACACATAATTTCAATTCAATTCTGGATAAATCGCCTAAACCCAATCCTGTGTAAACACTCCCCTGGAGGATTTTGAGTCCTTGGGGATTATGGGGCTTGTGGGGGGCTCCAGGGGGGTCTGCCCATGTTTCCCCCCAGGCGCAACGTGGGGCCCGACGCGGGTGGCTGCAGATGATGGCTCGGCAGTGGATGGGCTGAACCTGGGGGCCCTGGCGGTGGGAGGGGATGAGGTGCTGCTGCTTTGTGCCCGCTGCGCCCACCCCCCCCAGGCCTGCGGCTCCCCCAGCACCCACCTCCTGCGCAGTCGTGATGGCGGCCGCTCATGGGGACCTCCCCAGAACCTCTCAGGGGTGGTTGGTAGTGAGGTGTTTGCCCCAGGGCCTGGCTATGGCATCGAGGTACAAGGGGGTATGGGGGGGACCAAGGGGAGCTTTGGGGAGACCCAGGCATTAAAGCTTGGGGAAGGGGTTTGGGTGGAACCCTGGGGTGGGGGATGTGGGTGTTTGGGGGGATCCAGGCATCTGGCTGGGGTTGGGGCTTGGAGGTTTGGGGCCTCGGGGCACACAGGGATTGGGGTGGGGGGGATCTTTGGGATGTGTGGGATGATAACCCGAAAATCCAGGGGTCTGGGTGCCCAGAGAGGGGATCAGAAGGGACCCAGGCATCAAGGAACAGGGGGGAGGTAGGGTTCAGGGGGGAGCTGGGAGACAGCACAGGGATGCACATACAGGGTGTCTGTGCCCCCCCTCTGCAGAAGCAGCATGCACCGGGCAGCGGGCGCCTGGTGTTCTGTGGCCATGGGACACTGGAGCGGGATGGGGTCTCACTGCTATTGAGTGATGATGGGGGCCTGCGGTGGAGGCGGGGGGGATCGCTGCCCGCCATTCCCTTTGGGGCCCCCCACCATCCCCAGGACTTCACCCCTGACGAGTGCCAGGTAGGAGAGACAGGGTGAAAACTGGGGTGTGGGGGGAAGTGGGGGATCCTCATTTTGGAGGGCAGAGGCGGGACCCCACACTTTAAGGGTTAAATGGGGTCCAGCCCCTGTCTTTTGGGAGTCTTGGACAGTGACCCCTTGCTCATGGCCCTGCAGCCCTATGAGCTGCCCAATGGCTCCATCGCCGTCAACATCTGGAACCAGAACTCGTACCGGTGCCGCTGCCGGATGGTGGCGCGAAGCTGGGACGGCGGTGAGACCCTCCCCTCCGTGGCAGTGGCAGGGTAACAGCCTCCCCCCCCCAAATCTATGGCCCACCCTTAACCCCCCACCCCGATGTCCACATTGCTCCCTGCAGGCTCCCTCTTGCCACCCATATCCTATTAGCCTCTCTCTTATTCCCCATTAATGCTTACCCTAGACTCCCAAAGTCCCCCTAGGGCCCCTCAGCGCCCCCCTTTGTCCTCTGTTAATGCTCCTCTTACACACCCAAGACCAAGGGTTTAGCAGTGGGCATCTTTGAATATAATACAAAGCTCCAACAAACCATTGCAGTGCTTGTTATTTCTATTGACCACGCTTATTGCATTACCAGGTCAGAGAGTTATTCTCATCAGTGGTGAGTTTAGTCATTCAGTGCATTAACTGCTTTATGACGGGATGCACCTCATCAAGAACATGGATTATGAGCACTCAGACATGAGATCGTATGACCCAGGTGCACAACACAGAAAACTTCTCTTAGGCACATGAGATGCAACCAGAGAATGTGCTAAGGAGAGACAAAAGCACCACAAAGGGAAAACCAAAAGGGAACCCCAAAGCTCTGGGGAAAATATAAAGCCCACGTAAACTCCTTATTGCTGAACAAACTGTTATGTGCTACATGTTGGGAAAGGACTCGTGTAATGGCTGGATTAGCATCAGTCAGTCCAAGGGATCACAACAATGCAGGTGGTTATGCATGTTACACATGCTCCCTGTGTTATCTTTCTGTTGTCCACTCGACATTTGTTCATCTTATGGATCAGAACTGCAGTTTGTAACACCTGCATGATGGGATGAGGTCTCACTGATCACCAGTTCTTGGTGTAAGTGCTGAGAACTCAAATAGATACTGTTGAGCAGGTATTAATAATGTTTCCATCATCCATAGTCACGACACTACCAGAAACTTCATTATTTCGAATGTTCTACCCTGTGCAATTGTTCATCCGTAATACACAAACTGGGGCATTTCACTGACATTAAAACCAAACCCCCTATAACCACGTAAGGATTGGTTCCTTTATAGGCTAAAACAATTCCCAAAGGTTTTCCATAGAATAGTGCACACCAAAAACTTTGCTCAAGTCTTACAGGTGGCAAAACCAAGTGATGGCAGTGATTGAGCTGTGCTCGTACTTGGCTGTCTTTGAGGGAAGAGCAGCCTTTGAGTTAACTGAAAACAAGTCAGGATGGAGGGAGCTACCACAACTCATGTTTTTCCTGCTATAGGTTCCTTCTCAGCCACCAGTTCCCTGTGTTTCACAGGGTAGAAATTACAGACAAAAGAGATGCAGAGGTTCAGAATCAATCAGGGAAATCCTCTGGTCCTCTTTTATAGAAGCATCTAAGCAAACCTTCCATCAGTGCTGGATCACTGGCTACACACTTCCCTAAGAACACTGTAAGTCTGCTGCTGCAATCATCAGGCTTCTTCCCAAATACCCTTTAAGCTGCTAAGATCAGGCTAGCTGTGCTTATTGCTGTTCATAGCCTGCTTTCTGTTCACTGTCATCGCCATAAGGAGATTCTCAGAGTTAAAATGCATTAAGCATGAAAATCCAGTGCTGCATCTCTCATCAGAGTATGATGCTTCCCAAAACAGACATGGCTCATGGCAAAGGTTAATCTATTTTCCAAAACAGTCTTTGGTACCTTCATTGAACTTCATCCAAAATACCCTCAAAAGTTTGGTCATAGACTTCAGCCATTAGAAAAATGGTCAAAGTATATTTAACGCACTGAGTTCTCTGGGAAATCACTGGTTTATTTATTGATTTACCAGTGAATAAAAGCCAAGAAGGGCTAAATCCCTCAAGAGCCACAAAGATGACCAACTCCTCCAGCCTACACATCTGGGTGATGGAGTTTCAGGGAGGAAGGAGGAGGAAACTCCAGTCTGCTGCAGCTTAGATCTAATTCTCCAGCAGCCACATTACAACTGGGTTGACTTCCTCCTTAATCCTTAAAAGGATGTTGCCTCCAGGCTTTCCTGTGCTATGGGACAGAGCCTGGACATAGTTCCCAGAGAGCGCTAAAGGGGGTGAGTCACCGTGTTTCAGATGTGGAAAACCCATGTCTTCTACAATGTGATATTAAGTCTGTAGAGTAGACACTGTCTGATGTGGTTGAGTCTGTTCTCAAACCAGGTCATTCCATTTAGGTGAGAGTCATTCCCTAGCGTGCATACTATTGGCAAGCGCAGATGACCTTACTTTGACTTGGCTGGAGTCAAGCTTTCCTATTCTATGAAGCAAAGCAATCTTGCTTGAACTTGGCCAACACTACAACGTGCAATGGGTGTTTTGGCTGGGTGTGTGTGCCTCTCCCATACACTTTCTCTCTTCAGTGGCATTGCTTTTTGACATAGTTGTACTGGGCTTTTGGTGCATATTTCTGATAGTAATTTGAGTACACTGCTGAATTACCAACCTCACTCCTATTTTGGTTGTTACACTGCCATCATCAGTGTATTAGGTGAACAAAATAACACACAGTTCTGATTTCTGACTCATGGGGGGTTTCTATCTTGTTTCCAGTGTCAGAATTACATACCGCAGTATCTTGATCCACCAAGACTCCCTTTTCTTCCCTATTGTGATACAGACTGTGACCCCCAAACCTATTGTGATACAGGTTCGTAGTAGAGGAGACCATCTAAGGGTTGGCAAAGAGGTCAGAAAAGGGTTTGGGACTGTCCCTACCTTCCTGGAGGCTCCATCTTAGACCGGTGTCTGGGTAACTCTGGATTGCATCTTCACCAGGCGGTATAGTCATAGAGTTACAGAGTAAGACTTGGGGTTAAGGACATGACATCCACAATTATATGCATTTTAAGAGGTTTCTCTTCTGCCTGTTGCCCAG
Organism: Neopsephotus bourkii; assembly: GCF_033783945.1. Taxonomy (NCBI): domain Eukaryota; kingdom Metazoa; phylum Chordata; class Aves; order Psittaciformes; family Psittacidae; genus Neopsephotus; species Neopsephotus bourkii. The sequence continues at coordinate 43,043 of NW_026901560.1, forward strand.
CTGATGGTGTGAATGAATGCTAATGACCAGCTGGGGCTTGTCTTCTATCTCATCTGAAGGGAATTGCTATGTGCTCTCCCAGACTGCTCCACAGTGGAACTATAAAGTTGTTTCAAAAGTACAAGGCCCAAATCAGAACAAAATGTCCCCTCTGTCACAGAATCCCAGCCTGGTTTGTGTTGAAGGGACCTTAAAGCTCCTCCAGCTCCAGCCCCTGCCACGGGCAGGGACCCCTTCCACTGGAGCAGCTTGCTCCAAGCCCCTGTGTCCAACCTGGCCTTGAGCACTGCCAGGGATGGGGCAGCCACAGCTTCTCTGGGCACCCTGTGCCAGCGCCTCAGCACCCTCACAGGGAAGAGCTTCTGCCTCAGAGCTCAGCTCAGGCTCCCCTCTGGCAGGTTCAAGCCATTCCCCTTGCCCTGTCCCTACAGGCCCTTGTCCCAAGCCCCTCTCCAGGTTTCCTGCAGCCCCTTTAGGCACTGGAGCTGCTCTCAGGTCTCCCCTTCAGGAGCCTTCTCTTCTCCAGGCTGCCCCAGCCCAGCTCTCTCAGCCTGGCTCCAGAGCAGAGATGCTCCAGCCCTTGCAGCAGCTCCATGGCCTCCTCTGGACTTGCTCCAGCAGCTCCACATCCCTCTGGTGCTGCTGCCCCAGAGCTGGACACAGGGAGAATCCCCTCCCTGAGCTGCTGCTCACTCTCTGGGGGTGCAGCCCAGCACACGGGGGGTTCTGGGCTCCAGCGCTCACTGAAGCTGGGTCATGGGATGCTTCTCATTGACCAGCACCCCCAAATCATTCTCCTTAAGTTTAATTAATTACTGATAGCATAGCTTCCAAAGAGACCTGTTTATAATTTACACACCCCCTATGGCCACTGTGCCAGCAGCTCATTCCCCAGCAGAAATAGCTCTGCTAGTTATCTTAGGGAACAGGTTACATTTACTCCTTAGGTAATACGTAAGGGTTAAAGAACAATTCAACTGCTATAGATTGGACAAGCCCATCAAATAAATATCACAATAAATCAGTATTTTTAAGCAGGACGTGGCAGTTTTGCACGATTCACAACCAGTGACTTGAGAAGGTTCTGCACATGTTAAATCTTAATAGCAGTACAGTAACAACTACAGACTTCCCATTTTAGGGACAAAGATGCGCACTTCAGTGATTTCCACACTGTTTAGATGTTTATGTGCAATGAGGAGTCCAGATTCTCCACCTTAACATACTGTAACTCAAACTGCATAAATCTGAAGGCTGTGTCAATTAATAAGTCTCCTTTGGATGCTGGGGAAGCTGTTGCATCCTCCAGTGGGCAGCAAAAGTAAGTTTGGAAGGGACTGAGAACAGAGCAGCAGGACAATAGTGCAGATAACTGGCAATCAAAATAATTACTCAGTGACTGTTATCTACTTGCAAGCTTCAGAGAAAGGCACGGCATTTAATCTTGTTCAGGGAGTGCTTTTCTTATCGATGAAGGTGTTCTAAAGCACCCTTCTTCCTTCATGTACACATCCCGACTGAGAAAGCCAGACACAACTCTTCTGACACCCAAATTCCACAAAGAAGCCTTTATATCGAACACCCTTTTCATTGTTTTTTATACCCTTCCTTTCATTAAAGCCAAAACAAGTGTGCTCAGGTCACAGTCCTTTTTGTACTCCTATTGATGTCCTTACCAGTCCAAACACTGACTGCTAATTCCTGTAGGAGACCATAGGTCGAGGTAAGAAGCAGTGAAGTCCATGTGGCATTTCTATTGCTTGTGTCCTGGAACTGCCTCCCCTGATTGGAACCAGTTGGGTTTTTAAGTGCCCTCCTTTAACCTTTCAAATCACAAGCTATGGGGATGCCTGTGGTTCCTTTCCTGTGTGTTTGGAGGGACAGACAACAGGGACATTCTTTACTTCTGAGGTTTCTGCTGATTAGAGCTTGAGCTTACAACATGGTGCGATCCTGCACCGCTTACAGCCGAGAGGTCCAGAGCACACTTCTGATGGAACGCACGACACCAAACCATTGAGGGCCTTGCCTTCAGCTTCACTGGGATGAGCTTTTGGTTCATGTCCTGGGTTTAGCACTAGCAGTCATTTTTCTCCTTCTTGGTAGCTGGTGCAGTGCTGTGGTTTGACTTTCAGCTGGGAACAGAGCTGATAAAAATGATGCTTTGGTTTGGCCAAGGACTTTGTGAGCCTCCTGCTTGGCCAGGGAGGAGGGAAGCCGGGAGGAAGCAGAGACAGGACACCTGACCCAAACTGACCCAAGAGGTATTCCGTACCACAGCACGTCATGCCCAGGGGGGAACTGGGAGTGACCCAGAAGGGAAAGGGGACTGCAGGGTGGGATGAGGTATGGGTGGGTGCTTGGTCGGGCTGGGAGGGTGAGATATCGGTTGGCTGGTGTGAGGTGTTGTATTCTCTTCCCTTGTTATTTCCTTTATCATTACTATTATTGGTGGTAGCAGTAGTGATTTGTGTTATACCTTAGTTACTAAACTGTTCTTATCTCAACCCGGGGGAGCTGCATTCTTTTGATTCTCCTCTCCATCCCTCCGGGAGTAGGGGTAGGGCAAGAAGGGGGGGAGTGAGTGAACAAGTTGTATGGCTGGGGTTAAACCACAACAGTTAAGTGCTTGTATTTCACGTTCTGGCTCTGCAACCACCAGCATGGCCCCAAGAAAGAGGAGGTCTCCTTTGTGGGAGAGGGAAGAATTCAGGCAGAAGAAACCCAGTTACTCAGATCTCCAGTGCTGACAAAGACACGGAGTGCAATCCATTCAAAGCAGCTAGAAAATACTGCTGTTATTTGGAAGTAAAGATAGGAAGCAGCCCGAAGGCTTCACTGCACTGCCCAGCGAGAAGATGGGAGGATATGTATAACAGCAAAAAATTGGATTTATTGGTACAAATTTGTTGTAGCAACAGTCCTGGGTGCATCCTGTGGATACTCAGAGACACCGGTTCCGGTGGGGCACAGTGGTGGCACTGGGGCAGTGCTGAGGGTCAACCTCTTGCTGCCACATCCCCATTTAACCCAAGAAGTTCCTTGTCCCCATCCAGCCCTGTGTCCCCACAAGCTGTCCTGGGCCAGTGTCCCCAGCAAAAGGCAGCAGTTTCACCCCCAGACCCACCTCAAGTGGGGCATTTCCCACACAATAGGTGATGCTTGGCATCCCCAGCCTGCTAGAGCAGTGACCCCCCTGTGGACCCACGCTGTGGGACAGCCATGGGGCCAGCAGGCCCCTGTCCCTATCAACTGGCAGCAGTGCCTGCGGTGCAGAGCCCACACGGGGCAGGGGACACAGCACAGGGGCTCCAGGGCCCTGCAGGAGCCCCCGCACTGCTCCCTGCACATTGATTTTCTCCCAGCTCCTCCGCAGCCGGGATCCAAGCATGGAAAACCGTCACTGGGGCTGGCTGCGGGAGGCAGCGCTGGGCTCCCCCTCCTCCTCCTCTTCCTCCACAGCCCCCTCTGAATGAGGCAGAGGAACCAGGAGCAGCCTGGAAGGTTTAATTGGAAGCTTCAAGGCTGGGAACAGGCAAAGGGGACACGGAATGGGGGACAAGGAATGGGGGACAAGGAATGGGAGACATGGAATGGGGGACAGGGAATGGGGGACATGGAATGGGGGACAAGGAATGGGA
>NW_026901561.1:0-46547 GCF_033783945.1 Neopsephotus bourkii
AAACAGGAGAGGTACCTGAGGACTGAAGGAAAGAAAATGTAACTCCCATCTTCAAAAAGGGCAAGAAGGAGGACCCGGGTAACTATAGACCAGTCAGCCTCACCTCCATCCCTGGGAAAGTCATGGAACACCTTATCCTTGGTGCCATCTTAAGGCATATCAAGGATAAGAGGGTTATGAGGGGCAGTCAACATGGCTTCACCAAGGGGAAGTAGTGCTTGACCAATCTCGTAGCCTTTTATGAAGAAATAACACGGTGGATGGATGATGGCAGAGCGGTGGATGTGGTCTACCTTGACTTCAGCAAAGCGTTTGACACGGTCTCCCACAGCATCCTTGCGGCTAAATTGAGGAAGTGTGGTCTGGATGATCGGGTAGTGAGGTGGACTGTGAACTGGCTGAAGGAGAGAAGCCAGAGAGTTGTAGTCTATGGGGTGGAGTCTAGTTGGAGGCCTGTATCTAGTGGAGTGCCTCAAGGGTCGGTACTGGGACCAGTATTATTTAATATATTCATTAATGATTTAGATGAGGGAATTGAGTGTACTATCAGCAAGCTTGCTGATGACACTAAGCTGGGAGGAGTGGCCGACACGCCAGAAGGCTGTGCTGCCGTTCAGAGAGACCTGGACAGGCTGGAGAGCTGGGCGGGGAATAACTTGATGAAATATAACAAGGGAAAGTGTAGAGTCCTGCATCTGGGCAGGAACAACCCCAGGTTCCAGTATAGGTTGAGGAACCACCTGTTAGAGAGCAGTGTAGGGGAGAGGGACTTGGGGGTCCTAGTGGATGACAGAGTGACCATGAGCTGACACTGTGCCCTTGTGGCCAAGAAGGTCAATGGCATCCTGGGGTGTATTAGAAGGGGGGGTGGTTAGTAGGTCGAGAGAGGTCCTCCTCCCCTCTACTCTGCCCTGATGAGACCTCATCTGCAATATTGTGTCCAGTTCTGGGCCCCTCAGTTTAAGAAGGACAGGGACCTGCTGGAGAGAGTCCAGTGCAGGGCAACTAAGATGATTAAGGGAGTGGAGCATCTACCTTATGAGGAAAGACTGAGGGTCTCTATAGTTTGGAGAAGTGGAGATTGAGGGTTGACCTTATTAGTGTATATAAATATATAAAGGGGGAGTGTCACGAGGATGGAGCCAGGCTCTTCTCAGTGGCAGACAATGATAGGACAAGGGGCAATGGGTACGAACTGGAACACAAGAGGTTCCACTTAAACTTGAGAAGCAACTTCTTCTCAGTGAGGGTGACAGAACACCGGAACAGGCTGCCCAGGATGGCTGTGGAGTCTCCTTCTCTGGAGACATTCAAAACCAGCCTGGACACATTCCTGTGTAACCTTATCTAGGTGTTCCTGCTCCGGCAGGGGGATTGGACTAGATGATCTTTTGAGGTCCCTTCCAATTTCTAGCATACTGTGATACTGTGATACTGTAATTTAACTCTTTAAGTAATTTAAATCTTTAAGACATGAATGAATATTTGGCAAATTTGCCATAGAAAGGGGGTGAACAATGGTTGCAACTTGGGTAGTCAGCAGCATAAATTTTCCTTTAAATTTATTTGGTGTTTCCACTCAAATTAAAAACCAGATTTTGACTGTTGAGGCACAGTAACATACAGAAACACATTTTTAGGTGCAATTGTAACTTCAAATGTTTCATGTTCTCCCATAAATACATGAATACACTGTTCCCTTTCCTTTTCCCTTCTATTTCCATCTTTCCCTTTCCTTTTCCTTTTTCCTTTCGATTTCCCTTTCTCTTTCCCTTTCCCTTCCCAGGATCTTGTAGAAGTCACTTCTACATCCATGAGCCTGCTCAAGGGTAAAGCATACCCCTCAGACTGACTTCTGCAGAATTTTAAGCCATTTCTTATAAGGACTCTTCCATGGGGAAGGGAGGAGCCCAGCAGTTCCCAGACCACACTGCTGGATTTAGCTACAGGTAAGGCTGGTAATTTTCTAGGTGGCAGATTGCTGATGGGAAAAAATGTAGTTATGGTACTATTATCTTTTTTTGGCATAATGAAAAGGAAGGTCAGGAGCTATGGTAGAGGTGTTACTGCTTCAGAGGATAAGGTAATTTCCATCAACAACGATTGTCTGCTTTTCATCCAGGGATGACTTTCTAACCTTTCAAGGACAGTGTTAATTCCTTTTTTTTCTTTCACACCTTTCTACCCCTTTCCCTTTTTTCTTTTTTTGCTTGTTTATTTCTTTGTTTTACCCCCCCTTGCCATGACACAATCATCCCAACACTGCTTACTGACTGGAGAGGTAAAGTTCACTTTCCCTCACACTGTTGAGCTCTGGTGTTTGCTTTCATTTCCATTCAAAGTCTTGTGCTATAATTCCAGAGAATAATTAAGGATATTCCATACAAGTTGGACTTCTGATTTTTTTTCTCCCTGTCAAGTTTCAACTACTTAAAATAGAAATGTTTAATAAAGGAAAGAGAGTAAATTTTGATGCTACTTACTTTTAACCTGTTTAAGTTGTAGCTGTGTTAACCGTAACGCAAGTGAACCTTGGTCTGCAAGCTGCATGATTATATGCAGTTAGAGAATAATTTAGACCAGTAGAATATTTCAGTAACTAAATAGAATTTCATTCTATGTACATTTAAATCTCTCACTTGTCACTTGTTCTTGAGAGTCAGGTTCTATACAGGTTGTAAGTTCCTGAACAAATTTAGAATAAATTGTTCAACTTCGTATCACTAGCCGGCACTGTCAGCTGATGATTCCCAACTCTGTAATATCTTGCAAGTGTGACAGAGCATGATAGTTTCCAGAAACTTGTACAGATAACTAGCATATAAATATCCAGACAAAAAGTCTTTGCAGTGAGTAATTTATTACTTTCTGGACCAACAACTCTTCCTACACTGTTCTTATTACAGGACTATTTTCAAATTATTAAAAACACAGAAAGGGATCAGAGGTCATAATAATGACCACTGTAGTATCTTCAATTTTGTGTCTCAAAAGGTAGAACAGGTGGTTTTGTATTAGAACCTATATATTTTATTTGTGAACTAACCTATGACCAAGTACTATAGCATGAAAATACTTAGAGAGTTTATAAATGTGACATCAGTGAAAAGACTTAAAATATTAATCATGTTGTTGCTTTCCACTATATTTTTAAATTCTATTCCCTCACTATTCATTTTATTTCTGGGCACTGACAGCAGTCATTTCATCTGCCACTGGAGCCCAGACACTTAAACAATTCACTGCATCCACATATTCCCTTGATTTTTGACAAGACCTAGTCTGTTTCTACCAAACATCTTTCCTGCTTATTCTACAACCTTCATTCTTACTTGCATATTTTACTACTTCAACATGCTTTCCTTTACTGTGCTTGTTTAACTATTCCACAAGTCTCTGTTTTCCCCTTAGTAAGGCCACATTATTTAAATATTTATGCTTACCTTTGTTAAAAAAATATTTTTTCCTGTGTTACAGTGATGCTATATAGAAGCACCACAGTGTTATAAAATGTTTATATGCAATAATATGTTTACAGCATTTTAGCATGCTTTTGTTTTCTTCTAAAGCAAATATTGGTTGTATCTTGCTTAGTATGTTTCTATCTTGTGGATTCAGCAGGACTTTCGTTGGATAAACCTTTAAAGAAAAATAACCAGAGAAGCTCAAAGCCTTAAGTCATAGCACAACCAGTATGGTTTGTCAAATTTACTTATTCTACAGTAAAAGTTCACGCTTATTTTTCAATAGATGTTCAGGGTAAGCCTGCCGTAAAATAAATGTGAGTGATGGAGAGGATGAGTGTTCTTGTATAAACCCACTCAACACCATCCATTTTGGTGTTAGATACATTACAAGTCTTTAACTCTTAGAAATAATGGCTAAAACAATGTGCACTAAATGAACGGTTACATAAATAAATATATCTCCTTTCCCTTCACTTATTAAAAATGGAATATATTTCTAAAGTATACTTCAATTACTGCAACAGAAATCACAATGAAGCCCTCTGTTGTCGTGGCCAATGTGTCAGTTCTAATGGCAGGAAGCTTCCAAAAATGAAGGATGCAAGTCAACAGCAAGGTTAGCACTACTTTGAAACAAAACAGTTCAGTGATTTCAAATTAAATTACTGTGATTTTTTTTTTGTGCATCATAGTATTTGCTTATTTGACCTTTTATTTCATTTCAAAATTGAAAGAGCTGTCAAAACAGACAGATTTATGATGAGCAGAATTTCTATTTTTTGATCAACTCTAATAAAGCATATTTCATGGGAACACATCACTACAGCTATCCAAACCATCTCAACTACTATTGATTAGAATATATCGCTAACAGAATGATGTTACCAATTAGTCTCTGAATCTATTAAAAAAGTGAGAGTTGGAAAATTATGAGCATCCCGATCATTAAGTTTCTCCTGACTGTATCAGTTACTAGTTTAAATCCTGAAATGACCGAGCTAATATATTTTTTTTTGTTCTCCTTTTTTTTATTTTTTATTTTCTCTACTGGGTCTTGGAGAACTGCATTTCTTTAGGAAAGCCTGTCTCATGTTTAAAACATTTTTAACCTAATGATAGTTTGTGCCAGTGAGTTGCACCAGCCTATTAATAAGCTTAATTTAAAATAGCTTTTCTTTTGATCATTTTTGATCTATTGTCTTTAAAAACCCTTTTTGTATTTTCGGAGGCATGTGGAAGAATATTCATGAATGCCTAATGCCTTTTTATAAAATGTACTGCTCTGCATATAACCCCTATGCTATTTTTGTTCCTTTCCAAACTAAACAGTCACCATTGCTTTAATATCTTCTAAGTAGATGGAATTTTTAGGTTAGACAACCACAATATGCAGGTTCCAAAGCAGCATTAAATAGAGTGTTTATTTAAACATCCTCTGAAATCTGTTTGTCTACTTGACCTAACTACTGACTTAAATGCAGTAAAAAGGCATTTTAACACCATTAGTATCTGGATTTCATCCAAGAAAAGCTCCTTACTTTATATCCCTTTAGACTGCATTGATGAAACAGCTTAAAAGTAGGTTTAGTATCACTTAACTCATTTTAAACTGTAAGGTAACTCCCAGACTGAATCACAGTCAGACAAAATGCAAAGGTCTGAAGGTTAAAGGACCTGTCCCACGTTGGAGTTTTCCTAACACATACAACAATATTATGGCTTAGTTTTGGACAACCATAAAAGAATTTAATCCTATATGGCTTTTGAAATTGTTTTGAGGAGACTTTTTTCCCCCTCTTTCACTCCAAGATGATTTTTTTTTTTTTTCTCTTGTGTTAATGCGTTCAGCAGAGTGAAATTAAGCAGTCCAGATTTCTAACGCAAACTGCTCAGGGACAAGATGCTAAGTGATTCTAAATGTTTTGTTGAGAGCCACTGTTTAAGTAAACATTACAAATTATGGTTGTGTAGTTTATAACATAGATTGAAGCCCTTGAGCAATGTATTATTCATAAAATACGCCACTTTATCAGTTTGATCATGTTTCTTTTCTTTAAAGAAGAAGATGACAAGGATTTTAGTTGTGTTATGGAGGCAGAATGTTAAATGGCAGGAAAGACACATTTTCCTTTTCAGACCAGGTGTTTGATTATTTGGAGAAATGATGTGATTTTCTTAAGATGTCCTTTCATATACTATAGCACATCTAGCACAATTGGCTAAGAAAAAATATATTACACACTGATTTCAACAGCATAAGTCATGACATGAGAATTTTGTTTGTACTTTATTTAAATTTTATCGGTTTTTTTTATTTTTATTTTTTTTTATTTATATAAATGTATTTTGTAATGAAAAACAACAACAAAATCCATGACAACATGGCCACAAAGAACTATACTAGAATGCATCAATGAAGTTTAAGAAATACGCTTGTAGATTGGATCTATTTACATAGGGTTGTATTAGGTTCTATCATTACTCATAGTTTCTAACTGCAGTTTAGGTTCTATTATAACTCATATGATCAACGTAAAGATTAAAACCAGGTATCTGTGAGTTGTAACCGCAGTCCTTTTCTGGTACCCTTACTGGATGTGAATCTGGGAAAGGAGAAAATGTTCGTGCAAGACAGGAATTTCGTGATAGGCAAGGATAGAAGCAGCACTTTTAGTGTAGTTGTCTTATATGCACATATGTTGTACCTTGATGACAGGCTAATGTTAGCATGGATACACTTTTGATATCTGCCAGGTTTATCTAAGGAAACATGGGCAATGAGCAAGCTTAGATGCTCTATACTCAGTGTATTGAAGAACTGTATCTCAAGAGTGTTTATGGTTGCAGTCTGCATGCATTCATCCTGAGGAAATATTTTGAAAGAGAAGGAAAGATTAGGGCAAAAAACTTAGGGGACAAATATGGTTTTAATTATTGTAACAGGCAACATGATTTTGCACAAAATATTTTTCTTGGTTCTGCTGTAATAAATACATTTCTGACACATGTAGTAACACACTACTAAACCAGTATTAATAATAAACATAATGATGGTTTCTCCATCTGGGTTTTACCAATTTTAACTTTTTATGTTCACCCTTTTTAATAAAGTTTCATATAATCTTAAAGTAATCTTTACATGTTATTTGTGAAACTGATTATTTATTGCCCAATTCTAACTCCCTTCTCCAAACACTGATTATCATAAAATCATAGAATGGTTAGGATTGGACAAGACCTCAAGATCACCTAGTTCCAACCTCCTGCCATGGTCAGGGACACCTCCCACTAGACCAGGTCACCCAAGCCTCTGTCCAACCTGGTCTTGAACACTGTCATAAGCTTTCCCTTTTTTGGTCTTTGACGACACGCATATTCTTACTGAAGGAGCACAGACTTTGTCATTACTGCTGTTTTCATAGTGAACGCTAGTGAAAGTCGTGGTTTCTGATGACTCTCATGTTGCATTTTACTACTTCTTTTGATACATAACATGCTCAAATAATTTTGTTGTTCAGTACTATGTGCTAGATGAATCATATATACCTTAATTTCTTAAACCTAGATTAAAGTTAAATGGCGAGGATATGCAATGTGTTATCAGCTGACTTTAAACTAGTTTCCTCCTTGGAGTCTTCCTTCTCTGGTATGAAATGCTGTCAGAAAAGGCCTAATTCACACACAGCATAAAAAAGGATTCTTCATCTTCTGCAAATAGTCACCAATGTATATCTAAACATATGCAGTATTATATGATAAATCGTATAATTGTTGCTTGCTGTGTTTTTTTGCTGCCCTAAGTAGTGGTCAGGTCGGTAAAGCATTCATGAATCATGCAAGTTGCCTCCTACTAGGCCAGCAAAAATATCTTCTTCACACTAATCATCAATATCATTGACCTTTGTCATAAAACTTGGGCTGTTCATATCTATATCCCATTAGAAGTATCATCCCACGACCACCTTTCTGGGTCTATTAAAGTCATGTCAGAAAGAATCATTGACTTCTTGTCAAACACATCCAACCTTTCGCATTAATACATCCACAGATGCCTCACTAATCATTCAGCAAACAATGCATGATATGCACCAGGCAATGAGAAGTGAGCGAGAGATTTTTGGAGGACCCTGCCTTCTTTCAGGAACGGATTTCATGGTAACAGTGGTAAATAATACAGGACAGATGATATGCTTTCTCCCCTGTCACGGACTGTGGGATTGGATAGACATTGTTCATTTGTTTTCTCTTTCTCTTCCCTCATCTGCTCAGGAGCACAGGAAGAAACTCTAATTGATTAAAAAGTGATGAGATTTTTTAGCTGTCTTCTTTTCTTTTCTTTTTCTCTAATTCTTCTTTTTGTCTTTGTTACCTAACTCAGAAACTTACACTGCACACAATCCCATACTGAGTGGAGATGTGTTCTCAATACTGTTTTTTAAATTAAAAGTTCATTAAATTTGAAAAAAAAACCCCAATAATACAAAAAGTCCAAAAACTCAACAGTTTTATAATGTCATACAAGTTGTTAAAAAAATGTTGGTCTGCATGTGTTCTTTGGATCTCCAGATATTAAATATACCACTTTGAAGAAACTGAATTTGTCTCCATGTCATGGAAATTCCTTCATGGATGAAATGTTGATATTTACCCAACCTAAAATAGCTTTGAAGCTAAATTTATTAGGCTTTGGAAAAACTGCTTTAATATCTCTAAATGGGTGCAACTCTCTAATTGAAAATTATAATAATTATTTTTGTATTGCATCCATGAACAAGCTCTCACGGGGGAGAAACAGAAATGTGAGGAAACAGAACTGGACAGTTCCAAGATCATATGTAAATAACTACAATTATAATACAAAAAAAAGAGAACTATAACAAATATTATTAATAATGATAGCATTAATAAAAACATAATTTTGGAAGGGATATAAGTTCATATGCTTCAGGGCATAAACTAGTTTTTACCTATAAGGGCTTAGGAAGAAACTTCCCCTTTGGGTAAATTGTACTATCCATCTATCCCTCTGAAGCATCTGATGCCAGCCATTGTTAAAAGCTCATTCCAGATCTACCTATTTCTCGTGTGCTATGGCAATTTTTATATTTCTGTGAGCTGAAATAAAATTGTATTTACCTAAAACTAATTTCAAGGTAGAGATACTATCTGTGCCAACATTATCCTGGCAGGGCACTCTATAATATACCTCTGAACACAGAGCCAAATGCAGCCCTTTTGAAGATCTGCAGGCTTAGTCTGACAGTTTTGGCAGATGCCTGGTATACTTCAAGGGCGTTGAAGTTTGTGCCAAATTTCCTTCTTTGATTTCCGCAGATCTGAATGCACACATCTGGTTATGGGAGGGGTTATCACACATCTACATCTGCCAAGCATGACCATGTTCTAACCCATGCATATTGCTTTAATTCTTCTGTACTTTCTTGTGACAGGCTTATTCCAGCAGTGAGTTATTTCAAAATCATTTAACAGGAAATATTAGCAAAAAGAAAAAAAAAAAGGGGGAGGTGAGGAGGGGGTGGGGGGAAGAAAGAAAACCTGAGCATGACTGGCTGAATTCCCATTGTAATCTGAGGGGTCCACATGCTGTTAGAAGGCTACTCACACAAAAACATGCCAAAGAGTTAACATACAAGCTCAGCTACAGAAAAAAAAAAGAGCACTCAACTTCAGAATGAAGCTTAAAACAGAATCATTAAACATAGATTGAGATGGATATATTTTCTATATGAATGTAAAGATGGGAAAAATAAAATATAAACAAAAGGAAATTCAGAGAACTTAGAAGGAAATATAAGCAATATAACAAAATAATAATTGTTAAATCTGAGCCATTAATTCTCAAGGAGTAATTCCCTCATTGTATTCTTTACCCTTCCTTAATCAAACAAAACCCCGGGATTTGTATGTGAATTGTTGTTTTGTGATTCTGTCATGGTAGAAATAGACCTGTATTTAATAGTTTTAAGTGTTTTAGATTCCAGAAGTATTTGGCATGCAAATTTTCATAGAATCCTAGAATGGTTAGGGTTGGAAAAGACCTAAGGATCATACAGTTCCAACCCCCCTGCCATGGGCAGGGACACCTCTCACTATAGCAGGTTGCTTCAAAGCCCTGTCAAACCTGGCCTTGAACACTGCCAGGGAGGGAACATTCACAACTTCGTTGGGCAGCCTGTTCCAATGCTTCACCACTCTCACAGTAAAGAACTTTTTCCTTATATCTAACATTAATCTCCCTAAATTTGAATCTATTACCCCTTGTCCTACCATAGAAACACAGAACAGTTATTTGGAATGGACCTTAAGATTACCAAGTTCCAACCCCCCTGCCATGGGCAGGGACACCTCACACTAAATCATGTCACCCAAGGCTCTGTCCAGCTTGGCCTTGAACACCGCCAGGGGTGGAGCATTCACAAGTTCCCTGGGCAACCCATTCCAGTGCCTCACCACCCTTACTGTAAAGAATTTCTTCCTTATATCCAATCTAAATCACCCAAGGCTCTGTCCAACCTGGCCTTGAATACCACCAGGGATGGAACATTCACAACTTCCCTGGGCAACCCATTCCAGTGCCTCACCACCCTTACAGTAAAGAATTTCTTCCTTGTATCCAATCTAAAGTCCTATCTAGTCTATCACTAAAGTCCTAGATGAAAAGTCCTTCTCCAGCATCCTTGTAGCTCCCTTTCAGGTATTGAAGGCTTATCCTTGTTGTGATTAGGCCCATGCATCATGTGGTACATTTGTTTTCTTCTGACTGTTCTGGGACTCTTAAGAGATAACAAGTGCAAATAGCAGGAGATTTCAGAGTCACCAAAGCTTTGCATGGTGAAATATTTCTGTACATGAACCCTAACTTGCCCCCACACACCATGCGTACTTTGGCTGCTGAAACTTCCAATAAATTACACAAATAGAATTAGTCTTGGAGGAAGAACTGAGTTATGAAGGTCATCATCACTGCCCATCTTTGACTGATGCTGGGTTTTAATTGCTTATCTTAAGCTCCACTGTATCTTACAGTAGAACACGTGGAGGACAGCAACAGAAGCACTAGATTGTAAAAGGAATGGGTGAACTAAGTTATTTCTGTAGTAGTCAGCAAAGACTTTATTTTTGGTAGAGCTGAAGACAGGGTTATTTTTTTTTTATCAGATTGCTTTCTCACTCACAACAAAGAGAGAATAGACAAAAAATCTGTTGAGCTCTTGAATTATGTTCAAGATCTCATTGGGATCACCTGGTAGACCCTTAAGAGTCATGGATGGTTGGATGGATGGATGGATGGATGGATGGATGGATGGGTGGATTGGTAGGTAGGTAGATTAGCTAGATATATAGATTAGATAGATAAACTAGATAGATGTCTTGATATATATAGAGAGAGAGTTGTAAAGGTTGACTTACATGTACCTCTTCTCTGCATGTTAAATGCACCTAAATCTGATGGTAGACTGCATTATTTTAAATGGAGTGCAATATTTTTAAAGTGAGTAATAAGATACTAGACAGCTAATTGGAAGTTACGTTGATAGGCATTATGTAAAAGGATATTTATTCTCTCTCCCCACTTCTAAGTAACTGATAATTGGTAAACCAGTAGATACGGACTCTTGGAATTTTTTCTTCTCCCTGACATTCAAAAAGTAGTTAATCTTGCCTGGTAGTTGCTCTCTGATGGTGGGTTCACAACTCTAAATCCTAAAATAAGAGAGTTGTTTTCTTTCAATCCACAATGAGCATCTTATCTGCATTTCAGGGTCAGGGCTGAGCTTTTCAGTTACATTAATGGTTTCCTCCTGAGATTCCCTGAATTTCTTTGCCACACAACTAAGTGTCTGCAAATTATATTGCTGAGCAACTTGAATTTGTAGGCAGCACCCCTAAAAATGAGCCTTCAGTCACAGGTTATAATGATGACTGCTGAAATTCCCACATTCACCTAGAGAGCACAGCTCTAAGTATTCAAATTGGAGTGGTGAGTGTTGCATGCATGTCTAGCTGATTGACAAAGAGAGTTGTCTGAAGTATGGATATCATTGAATCATGAATCTCACAATATAAATGTAGATGTATTGTGTATAATAATGTGAACAAAACCTAAAGAAAGTCAGAGGTCAGATCTACACCTGAAATAAATTGGAACATATCCACAACAGTTTTATACAAACTGAAGGTATGACCATGTAAAGCTTCTTTAAATTTAACGATTCTCAATTTAGGTTTTTTTTCCACAGAATATTTTCCAAGCTTTGTGAATGGGAAAAAAAGAAAAAAAACAAACCCTAAAAAATATAGTTCGTCTCCAACACTTTTTTGTTTGTTTGTTTGTTTAGTGTGAATTCTTAAACTGCACCAAAAATAACAAAAAAAGAAACAATTACTACCTGAGTCATAGTCAAACCTTATGATACTATCGATCATCTTCAAATATGATCAGGAAGAAAGACAACCTGCAACATGAGTTAATGTCACGATTTCCTATGAACAGTAACAATTACCTTCAGAACCCTGTTTCTTTAAATTTCCCTTCCACCTTTGACAAATTTTATCTTATAATCAAAGTTTTTAATAACATGGAAAAGCTTCCATTTCTAATAACTGGCTTTTCCATATAGACCTCATTTTTTTGCAATTTAAAGAGTGCAATTCAAAACAAAGAAATGAAAACAGATTAAAAAGATCCAAAGAGTATTAATTCTGAATGTCAGCTTTATTTTGGTTGTATCACAGTGATTTAAATTGTGCAATGCAATGCTTTTTCAAGGTATGCTTTAAAAAATTATTACAAAGCAGTAGCTGATGAAGATTCCAATGCACTAGGCTGTATATTACCATTTCTCCTGCTTCATTCACAGCAAATGGATGCCTTTGCTCTTGCAGTAACACTTCATGAGGACTTGACTATGCTAAAAAGAATGCAATGTTGTAATTTCCTGTTGATAGATTTAGAATATCTGATGCAGAAATCAAATACTTGCAAACTGAACAGTTTCAACTGATTTTGTTCATTTTTATACTCAAATTAATATATTCAACAAGATTTTAAATGTCCACTTTACATTGTACAGTATTATGACTAAATTCATCTACACTGTCACAGATCCACTCTAGAGAACTCATCTTGTGTGAAGCAGCAAAGCTGTTTCCAGCTAAGAAGAAGGGGTGGAGGTGACTTTTATTTCTGTCATAAGTATGCTGGTCACAATATTTACGTTAGTCAAAAATAGCGACAATAATGGTGGTTTTTGATTGCTTATATCAGCTATAAATTATATTCAGTTATAGATTATATTCAAATGATAGTGCAAAAATAAGAAAACAAGGATTGGTAAGAATAAGATAAATGGGAAGGTAAAGGCAAGCACATTTGGGATTCAGACTAAGAACTAAAGACGTTTATTTATTTACAGAATCATATAATACTTAGGGTTGGAATGGACCTTAAGATCACCAAGTTCCAACGCCACTACCGTGGGCAGGGACACCTCACAATAAACCATATCAGAAAAATCTTTGCCCAACCCAACTTTGAACATCACCAGGGATGGAGCATTCACAATTTCCCTGGGCAACCCAATCCAGTGCCTCACCACCCTCACAGTAAAGAGCTTCCTCCTTATATCCAATCTAAACTTCCGCTGGTTAAGTTTGAACTCATTACCCCTTGTCCTATCACTACAGTCCCTAATGAAGAGTCCATCCCCAGCATCCCTATAGGCCCCCTTCAGATACTGGAAGGCTGCTATGAGGTCTCCATGCAGCCTTCTCTACTCCAGGCTGAACAGCCCCAACTTTCTCAGCCTATCTTCATACGGGAGGTGCTCCAGTCCCCTGATCATTCTCTTCTCATGGCCCTCCTCTGGACTTGTTCCACCAGTTCCATGTCCTTTTTATGTTGAGGACACCAGAACTGCACACAGTACTACAAGTGAGGTTTCAAAAGAGCAGAATAAAGGAGCAGGATCACCTCCGTTCACCTGCTGGTCATGTTCCTTTTGATGCAGCCCAGGATACGGTTGGCTTTCTGGGCTGCAAGTGCACACTGAAGTCGGTTCATGTTCATTTTCTCATCGATCAAGACCCAAAGTCTTTCTCTGAAGGGCTGCTCTGAATCTCTTCTCTGCCCAGACTGTAGCTGTCCCTGAGATTGCTCTGACCCAGGTGTAGGACCTTGCACTTGGTATGTCATAAGGTTGTCATCAGCCTACCTCACAAGCGTGTCAAGCTCCCTCTGTATGACATTCTTTCTCTCCAGTGTATCAACAAAACCACACAGCTTGGTGTCATTGGCAAACTTATTGAGGGTGCATTCAATCCCACCGTCCATGTCAGCTACGAAGATGTTAAACAAGACCGGTCCTAACAGCGTTCCCTGAGGGACAACACTCGTTACTGGTGTCCAGCCGGACATTGAGCCATTGACCGCAACTCTTTGTGTGTGGCCGTCCAGCCAGTTCTTTATCCACCGAGTAGTCCATCCATCAAATTGATGTCTCTCCAAGTTAGAGATGAGAATGTCGTGTGGGACAGTGTCAAACGCTTTACACAAGTCCAGGTAGATGACATCAACTGCTGTACCACTGTCCATCAGTTCTGTAGCCCCGTCATAGAAGGACACCAAATTGGTCAGGCAGGATTTCCCCTTAGTGAAGCCATGCTGGCTGTTGCCAAGCACTTTGTTGTTTTTCATGTGCCTTAGCATGCCTTCCAGGAGAATCTGCTCAAAGATTTTGCCAGGCACAGAGGTGAGACTGACTGGTCTGCAATTTCCCTGGGTCATCCATTTTCCCCTTCCTGAAAATGGGGGTTATATTTCCCTTTTTCCAGTCGTCGGGAACTTCACCTGACTGCCAAGATTTTTCAAATATGATGGTCAGCGGCTTAGCAACTTCATTTGCCAGCTCCTTCAGGACCTGCGGATGGATTTCACCAGGTCCCATGGACTTGTGCACATTCAGCATCTTAAGATGGTCTCGAACCAGATCTTCTCCTACAGTGGTCTCAAGGTCTTCATTCTCACAGTCCTTGTGTCTGCTTTCCAAGACTTGGGTGGTGTGCTCAGAGCATTTGCCAGTGAAGACTGAGCCAAAGAAGTCATTCAGAACCTCGGCCTTCTCCAAATCCTGTTTAGCCAGTTCTCCTGATAACTTCTGGAGAGCACCCATGTTGTCCTTAGTCTGTCTTTTAATTGCAGTGTAATTATAGAAACCCTTCTTGTTATCTTTCACATTCATAGCCAAGTTTAATTCTAACTGGGCCTTAGCTTTCTTAACCTGGTCCTTAGCTTTCCGGACAACATCTCTGTATCTTTTCCGGGCTGCCTGTCCTTGCTTCCAACTTTTATAAGGCTCTTTTTTTCCTTCGACTTTTCCTCAGCAGCTCCTTATCCATCCAAGGAGGTCTCCTGGCCCTCCTGCTGCACTTCCTTCTAGTTGGGATGCAACACTCCTGAGCTTGTAGCAGGTGATCCTTGGACATCAACCAACAGTCTTGGGCCCCCCTGCCCTCTAGGGCTATATCTCATGGAACCTTAATAAGCAGGTTCCTGAAGAGGCCAAAGTCTGCTCTGTTGTAGTCTAGGGCAGTGAGCTTGCTGCATGTTTTTCTCACTGTCCTGAGGATCTTGAACTCGACCATCTCATGATGGCTAGAACCAAGGCTGCCCTGGAGCATTCCATTTCCAACCACCCCTTCCCAGTTGGTGAGCATGAAGTCAAGCATGGCACCTCTCCTTGTTAGATCCTCTATTACTTGCAGAAGGAAGCTGTCTTCCGCACAATCAAGGAATCTCTTGGATTGCTTGTGCCGGGCTGTGCCATCCCTCCAACAGATATCAGGGTGGTTGAAATCCCCTACGAAGACAACTGCCCGCAAGCGTGAGGCTTTTCCTATCTGTCAATAGAGTGCTTCATCCACAGAGTCCTCTTGGTCAGGCAGTCTGTAACAGATCCCCATAGTAATGCCCCCCCTAGATGTTCTCTTTTTAACCCTGACCCACAAACTCTGTTAAATGATTACCTATCCCTAGAAAGAGTTTCATACTCTCCAGCCTACACCTAACACAAATAACAACTCTCCCTTCCTGCCTTCCAGTCCTGTCTTTTCTAAAGAGCCTGTAACCTTGCATTCCAACACTCCAGTCATAGGAGCCATCCCACCATGTTTCTGTGATGCCTGTTATATCACAACCCCATAGACGTGCACACGTCTCTAGTTCCTCCTGTTTGTTCCCCATGCTATGGGCACTTCTATAGAGGCATCTGAACCAAGCTGCAAAAGAAGCCAGCTCATTGACTGGACTGGCTGGAACATCTCTGCATTACCTGACCATTTTTTATAGGTGCTGGAAACTGACTGCTGGGGTGGAATTATGCCTCCCTCCCTCAACGCATCTAGTTTATTTATTTTTTTTTTAATGTATACACAAGTTTTTAGGAAATACAGCTGGATGAAACCTTTGGTCTGGAATTCAAAATTCTACTCGAAAGTGAAAATTTTCTGCATTTGGTGAAGATCTGAAGTCCTGTTCTTCACTAAAGGTTTATTTGAATATTTTGCAGAGGCATAGCTTCAGAATTATTACTTTCCTCAAGTTCAAGGGGACTAAATAATTTGGGGGAAAAAGGCAGAAATCCTCTATTTATTCTTTTTTCAAATGTGATTATCAGACAGCTGATAATTTAGGATGTGTTAGTATTGCACTAATTCAACATCTGGTGTACTCAGAAAAATAATTACTCAGTCCTTTAGAAATGCTCTGCAGAACTGATTAAAACTTGAGCTACAAACTTCATAAAATTTACAATAAATATATACAATATATACAATAGTAATTTCACCAATTCTTACAGGTTTTTAAATTAATGAAGTGTAACATTATTTATATTGTATACATGTCATGTAGGCTTTTACATGTAATGATGTGTTTCATTTTAAGAAAGTCAGGAAAGAAAACATGTACAGAAAATTCTTGTTATCTGCCTTTTTAAGTCCCCGGAAGTTTTTTCAAGTATAAAGAGAAGGCATAAATTTTTTATTGCAGGAAAAAAAAGTTCACAGGTTTAACACAAAGTAGTCTGTTTGATAAATAGTACAAGCAAACAGAGAGGGAAGATAAAGAGATGACACTGTAAAAATATGTGTATGAAGATACCTACATTGCGCAGATGACAATACTTGAGGATAAATGATACACTTAAAGGACAAAGATTAAAATGTAAGATTTGCTGTGGAGCATAGAAAATAGTGGAAAAAAGGCTGAAAAGTGTTCTCTAAGAAAAAATATTAGAGAGTTCAATAGTAAACAACTTTTCTGCATAACTTTTATACTGACTTTTGTAACAAGTATAACTATGACTTGAAATAGCTAAATATGTACCTTTAAAAATACAGGAAGAATATCACTACATACTAAGCCTTGATTTCAGTTAACTGGTTAAATATCTGCTTAACTTTAAGCACGATCTGAAGTTCCTCTGAAGTGTAATACTTTCATAGGATGGGATTGAAATACAGTGGGATTTAGTTGAAGCAGAAAGCTAGCCTCTTAAAATTTTTGCATATATTCAGTCTTTTCATTCTATTGAAATCTATATAGCATTTCCATAGGAATAAAGGCTTCTTTACAACATCTTCTTGTGTTTTTACTTTAATTTTCCTCCCAAATGAACCTTCTTTCAGGGATCATCTCCTGTATACCTACAGACATCAGGAGCAAAGAGGGGTATAATATACATACCACAGCTAGCACATATGTACACCCCTGAACTGAGTAAAGTGCCTGCAACTAAGATGCTACTTATTTCTCTGAATGTTGGTATACATATGTTCAGTATGTGTACTACATGAGACACAGATCGTCACCTTAAATTTCCGCTTTTTCCTTTTTTATATAATTCTCTACTAGTTCATCATAATCTTCCAACTTTAACTGGAAATATTTGAGGTCCTCTGTCTTGACTTTATGGACCACACATGACTTCATGACAAAACTTTTTTGAAGGGTGGATAAAACATAAACCAGAAACCTGCACCGGATAGAACATGATGGGCTTCTGGTATACAATAAGTATGAACTACGGCTCAAGAACAGTCCTGTGTAATACCCGTGCTGCAGAAAGCTTTAGCTTTCCTATTACTCCCTACTTTCACACAATTGTGTGTGTGTGTGTTTATTAATTTACTAAATTTTTAATGTTTAGTTGAGAAGGAATGAATAAAAGAGAAGGGACAGAACTGTAGAGGTTACATCTCTGGGGAAGAGAAGTACAGCTGGTGATAAAAATTGTTTCCTTCAAGAACAGCTGTGAAAGCCTTATGTGCCAGTAGCTGCATGTGAACCCTTTATTTTTGTAGCATAAAATGTGACAGGAAAGCGTAACTCTGGAGAGAGTATTTATATGCAACCAAACACATCCGCTTTGCATTGAACATCCTTGTTAAGCAGGTTCACGTGCTCCTGTCCACTATCAGTCAGGTTTCTGTGCACTATCCATCAGTTGCAATCACCTGCTTTCCCATGCTTGGATTTGGGTACATAGTGCATAAATGCCCATTGCAAGGTCATTTCCTGCCCCTAAAAATGGGCATAAGCTAATCAATTTATTGGGTTGTTCTGTTTCTTAACAAATTTTGAGCATTGAAAAATGCTATTTCTCTTTTTCCATTTCCTGTTGCAAACTCAGCAGTAGCTGTACAGATCACACAAACTCCTTCCACAGAACAAGTCCTCTCCCATCCTTGACCAGTTTACTTCTGCCTGTATTTAAACATCTGCAGAAATCAGGAATGTGAGTTCAGCTCTGTCTATGGCAATTCCTGCTATGACCTTCAGAAACTGCCTTCACTCTAGCCACTGATTATCTTCACTCTTTTGTAAAATGAGATGAATATTCTCCTATTTCTCAGTCTTCATAAAATACACATAATATTAAAGACACTGTGTGAATGCTGCAAAATGCAATCCCGAGCCTACACAACTGGTGTCAGTAGGAGTTTTGGCATGGAATTCAATGGGAGCAGGGTCAGGACCTGATATAATTGAGTGAAGTTGTTAATATACATCACTTACTGCCTGCCTGCAGTTCTTGTCTAGCTAATAAAGTCACTCACTGACATAACAATATAGAGTGCAGGAGCAGGTGACACACTCTACTGTGTTGTTATGAGGTCTTTTATAGCACACCTTTCACTTCAGTATATAGTGGAAGGTATATAAATACACTCCATATGCCTTATACTACTTTGGTAACTTTTTGAATGTATGCTTTGAGGGCTCAGCATATCTCAGGCAAAACTTACTATGTGACATCCATAACAATTAACAGCTTCTGTGCATTTATGAAAATACCAGAATAGTCTAGCACCAGTAGCTGCTAGATATACCTAATTGGCATTTGGAACATTAATAGACTCACTTAGATTAGTAAGAATTGATGAGTTGTTTTATTGTTTAAATATTCTTGTCATCAGAGGTTTATATTAGTTGCATTCCAAAAGTGTAACGCTAAGAGCAAGATTATATGCAATTAGCATTTGAAGCTACTTGTTTTGTCGGGGGGTGATGGTAGATGTTAAATGAAAGAAGTAGCAGCAGAAGCAGCAGCTCCTAATCACACACTCTGTCTCTCACCACTTACTATATTATTTAGGTTAGTACTTATGGAAGATGCTTAGAATACATTTTCCATATGATCAGGAAGGGTTGAACCAAACAGCAAGACTGCACAAGGTGAATAAAAGAAACATTAAGAAAGAATCAGTAGTTAAAGAAAATCAGAAGCTTCTAAAGATAAAAATGCTTACTGTCCTTCTTAAATATTTTTTAGTTTAAGAAAGAGTAGGTTTTGCATCTCCGGATATGGTGGCAGGGAGACAAGGATAGAAAGACTGAGTTTGTGCTTGATGTTACTATTGTAACAGGACAATGAAGAGGAAAATATCAGTTAATATCTTTTGAAATTGTTTGAGGCCTGGACATAAATGTTAAATGTTAAGAGATCAACCTCTTTATTTTACCAGGGAGAAGACAGGTGTTTCTACTTAAACATTTAACTGCCATAAGAGGGGAATAATCCTTATGCAAAACCACTTTATAATCTTGCAGAGAAACACAGAAATAAAATGCATACAAACATGTTGTATTCATATTCATCAAAACTGGGAGAATTTGATTCGGATTTGTGTTTTGTGTTTGGTTCTTTTTTCTTTTTTTTTCTTAAAAACAGGCTTACCAGGAAAATTAAGCTGCAAAAGTACCTGTGAATCTCTGTCTCCTGAAATTTCTATCTCAGTTTAAGATTCCTTTCTAACTGAATGTTTTACAGAGCACAAATAATTGGAAACAATGTACAGTAATTAGTAGGTTTTTAAGATAAAGGATATGGATAATGCTTGGTCTGTTAATAGTGTCTTCTGATCTGGAATAGTATGAAATTTTGAAAAACTGATCAAAAATCACATTGTTAATTTAAAAGCAAATTTATATTGCTGCATTAGAAATGGGAAATTTCAATACAATTTTTTTTTTATAATGAATTCATTTTATTCATTTTATAGTGACAATCTCTTTCTATACCAGAAAGCTCATTGTTAGCGCAGAATGGGGACAATTATTTGAGCTACCTCTGGATACCTAATGCAATTCAATATGCATGATACATTCCTAAAATAGTAAGTCCAAGATACAAAAGGAAGGGTCTGTCAAAGAGTCAGGTTATGCCATTACACATGCATTCAGTTTTAATCAACTAAAAAAAAAAATTAAAAAAAACCCCAAACTACACCAAAACCTCCTCAAAATATTTAAATTATTTTGAAATATCAATGTAATTCAAGTTTGATTGTTTACTTTTAGGCAAAAAGTACTATAGTTTTATTTTGTGGACCTTTTTTTCCTGCTCGGTTTTAAAGCCCTGTTGATGGACACATCCTTTTAGAGCTCACACCACATCTGACTGCAGTTGTCACTTTACATTGAATTGTAAGTTGACAAGAAAGTCATAGTCAAATGGAACACTTTAACAAGACAACACATAAGACAATGAAACCTGAAATGAAATGCTTTTCTGTTTCTTTATTTTTTTGTTTCTTGGCATGCAGTATTTCCCTGGTGAAAGAAGAAAAAGAAGAAATTAAAAGTATGGGTCCACTATCCCTCTCCATTGACCACGACAACACCCAGGCACTTGACTTAAGCTATACCCCCAACTTCTAAATGCCAAATCGAGGTTGAGTAAAGTTTGGCCAAAATAACACAGAAAATAAATACAGTGGTGAGAAGTTTTTATTGAAAGGATTTGTATGGATTTTTTTTATTCTCCAGGGAAAGGAGGCCAAAAAATAAGCAAACAGGTAAAAAGTTTAGCTGAAATGTGTTTGTGTTTTGTGTTGTTTTCCTAATTAGCTGTAACTGCTATTAGTTATAACTTAGTCTCAACTTCATGCATTCAGTCTCTAAAACTAGTCTGAGACTACTGCCCACATCTTTCCTAGTTGTCTGCACATTAGCAAGTGTTCGGAAGCAAATATGTGTATCCAGTGTCTGAAGGGGACTTATAAGGATGCTGGGGAGGGACTATTCTTTAGGGACTGCAGTGATAGGACAAGGGGTAATGGGTTAAAACTTGAACAGGGGAAGCTGGGGTTCGACATAAGGAAGAAGTTCTTTACTGTGAGGATGATGAGGCACTGGAATGGGTTGCCCAGAGAAACTGTGAATGCTCCGTCCCTGGAGGTGTTCAAGTCCAGGTTGGAGACAGCCTTGGGTGAGATGGTTTATACTGAGGTGTCCCTGCCCATGGCAGTGGCATTGGAACTTGATGATCTTAAAGTTCTTTCCAACCCTAACTATTCAAATTCTACGATTCTATGATTTGGCCCTTGTTCTCATGGGTGACTTCAACCACCCTGACATCTGTTGGAATGACGGTACGGCCCGGAACAAGCAATCCAGGAGGTTCCTCGATTGTGTGCAAGACAACTTCCTTCTGCAAGTAATAGAGGAACCGACAAGGAGAGGTGCCATGCTTGACCCTGTGCTCACTAACAGGGAAGAGCTCGTTGGAAATATGGCACTCCAGGGCAGTCTTGGATGCGGCGACCACGATATGGTTGAATTTGAGATCCTTAGGACAGTGAGAAGAGTGTGCCCTAGACTTCAAAAAAAGCAGACTTTGGCCTCTTCAGGAACCTGCTTAGTAAGGTTCCATGGGATATAGCCCTAGAGGGCAGGGGGACCCAAGACTCTTCAAGGGGTCTTCAAGGATCACCTGCTACAAGCTCAGGAGTGTTGCATCCCAACTAGAAGAAAGTGCAGCAGGAGGGCCAGGACACCTCCTTGGATGGATAAGGAGCTCCTGAGGAAAATTCAAATGAAAAGAGTTTTATAGAAAGTGGAAGCAAGGACATGCAGCCTGGGAAGAGTACAGGGTTATTGTCCGGAAAGGTAGAGACCAGGTTAGAAAAGCTAAGGCCCAGTTAGAATTAAACTTGGCTAGGGATATTAAGGATAACAGGAAGGGATTCTACAGGTACATAGCAAATAAAAAACAGACTAGGGAGAACGTAGTCCCCCTCAGGAAGCTCTCGGGTGAACTAGCCACACAGCATTTGGAGAAGGCTGAGGTTCTAAATGACTTCTTTGCCTCGGTCTTCTCTGGCAAAGGCTCTGACCACACCACCCAAGTCTTAGAAGGCAGACGAAGGGACTGTGAGAATGGAGACCTTGGGCCCACTATAGGAGAGGAATTGGTTCAAGACCATCTTAAAAATCTGAACGTGCACAAGTCCATGGGTCCTGATGAAATCCATCCGCGGGTCCTGAAGGAGCTGGCAAATGAAGTTGCTAAGCCGCTGACCATCATATTTGAAAAATCATGGCAGTCAGGTGAAGTTCCCGACGACTGGAAAAAGGGAAATATAACCCCCATTTTCAAGAAGGGGAAAATGGATGACCCGGGGAATTACAGACCAGTCAGTCTCACCTCTGTGCCTGGCAAAATCTTTGAGCAGATTCTCCTGGAAGGCATGCTAAGGCACATGAAAAACAACAAGGTGCTTGGTGACAGCCAGCATGGCTTCACCAAGGGGAAATCCTGCCTGATGGATTTGGTGGCCTTCTATGACGGGGCTACAGAGCTGATGGACAGCGGTAAAGCAGTTGATGTCATCTACCTGGACTTGTGTAAAGCATTTGAGACTGTCCCACACAACATTCTCATCTCTAAATTGGAGAGACATCAATTTGATGGATGGACTACTCGGTGGATAAAGAACTGGCTGGACGGCCGCACGCAAAGAGTTGTGGTCAATGGCTCAATGTCCGGCTGGACACCAGTAACGAGTGTTGTCCCTCAGGGAACGGTGTTAGGATTAGTCTTGTTTAACATCTTCGTAGCTGACATGGACGGTGGGATTGAATGCGCCCTCATCAAGTTTGCCGATGACACTAAGCTGTGTGGTTCGGTTGATACGCTGGAGGGAAGGAATGGCATCTAGAGGGACCTTGACACGCTTGTGAGGTGGGCTTCCCTCATGAAGTTTAACCATGCCAAGTGCAAGGTCCTACACCTGGGTGGGAGCAATCCCAGACACAGGTACAGGCTGGGCAGAGAAGGGATTGAGAGCAGCCCTGTGGAGAAGGACTTGGGGGTGCTGGTCGATGACAAAATAAACATAAGCTGGCAGTGTGTGCTTGCAGCCCAGAAAGCCAACCGTTTCCTGGGCTGCATCAAAAGGAGCATGACCAGCAGGTCGAAGGAGGTGATCCTGCCCCTTTACTCTGCTCTCGTGAAACCTCACTTGGAGTATTGCGTACAGTTCTGGTGTCCTCAACATAAAAAGGACATCGAACTGGTGGAACAAGTCCAGAGGAGGGCCATGAGAAGAGAATGATCAGGGGACTGGAGCACCTCCCATATGAAGGTAGGCTGAGAAAGTTGGGGCTGTTCAGCCTGGAGAAGAGAAGGCTGCATGGAGACCTCATAGAGCCTTCCAGTATCTGAAGGGGGCATATAGGGATGCTGGGATGGACTCTTCATTAGGGACTGTAGTGATAGAACAAGGGGTAATGAGTAACCAGGGGAAGTTTAGATTGGATATAAGGAGGAAATTCTTTCCTGCTATGGAGGTCAGGCACTGGAATAGGTTGTCCAGGGTGGTTGTGAATGCTTCATCCCTGGCAGTGTTCAAGGCCAGGCTGGACGAGGCCTTGGGTAATATGGTTTAGAGGGAGGTGTCCCTGCCCATGGGAGGGGGGTTGGAACTTGATGATCCTAAGGTCCTTTCCAATCCTAACTATTCTATGATTCTATGTTAACTAAAGAAGGCAACCCAGAATAACTAGCTTAACCAGCAGAAAAGGTAGCTTTTTAATTCCTAACCCTATCAAACAGACAAAAAAATCTTCACCTTTGTAGTTGAGTCCTGATAACCTTCAACATGGCTCACCGTAAAATTCAGCAAATCATGTCACCAAACCAGGTTTCAAGACCCAATCATACACATTCATCACCACTGTACCTGCTATACTTGCCTAGTCACCAATCAATTCTAAATACTCCCTACCTTAGCTATTATAGTCTACATCACCATTTTGTAATGGGGTTTTGTCTCTTTATTTTTTCATGAGGAAAAAGGAGGGGGAAAATATAACTCATGAGCGTGTCTTTGAAGACAGCCTGTCAAAATGCACTAGGTCTCCCTGATGTTTAATGAGGAGCAGTTGGTTTCCGGATAAATATGAAGTGCTGCTTCCAGTGCCCACTGAGCAGGAGAGGATGTATGCAAATGAATGTCTGGGAGGATGCATGGCTCCCAAGATTGTGTGTGCTCTCTCTTTTTGTTGCAGTACTTCATTTCTGAAGCATGTTTTCCCCAGGGGGGAATACAACAAGATTCAATTCAGATTTTTCCTAAATTAAATTAAATGCAATGGCCATGTAGCCCCCAAGAGGGATGGGGTGGAGGCAAGCACACTTCAGATCCTGATAGGATGATGACTTATTCTGAAAATAAGTAACTTCTGAACAAAATTGAACTGTGTATGACAAGTACATGGGGTGGTGGAGTGAATTAATGTGAGCATTTAATAAGCTATATTTTTACTGTCCTATTCTGAGAAACTATTTTTCTGAAACAGAAGTGCAGAAATCCTTACTAGATGTTTGAATATATATTTCTTTCATATTTTCTAGCATTTGTTAATTTAAACTTTTACTCGTGTCCTTGAGATAGTTTGGAGTTAAAAATTACCCAAAAGTGAAGTCAAAGTGTTTAACACCATATTCCTCATTTGCAAAAACCGCTAAGGCCCAAGTTAATGAAAATTACCTCAACTTACTTGGAATAATGATTTAAAATATTTTAAGTTTATTATGTTCTCTGCTTTGTTGTAGAGAGATAAAAAAGATTTTCCCAAGTATACTTTTTGATGAATAAATAAGTCAATTAAAAATATGGGAAACTAGAAGTATGACAGTAATAGTGACCCAGGATAAAAGAGCATTGTGCAGTGTTAAGGGATACAGGAAACATTATTAAGGCAAGTCACTCTCTGGATTAAATATGGATTGTAATATCACAAATTATGCCACTAATTATTTACTGAAATAGTCTTATCTCAAATGCCCGGTTTTCCCTTCAAAATAAATTAATAGTGTTAACTGACCCAAAATAAAGGTTTATTGAGGAGATACGTAATAGCAAATGTTGAGGAAGGGAGTGGGGAATAATTTCTTGTACCATTTTCCCTTTATCCTAAGACTTTGTCACCTGGCATGTGTGTCTCATACCCTGTTTCTCCAGGTGATCCAAGAAAGTTTTGCTCTGATGAAAGTCTTACCAGTCCTGATGCTCTGTTGTGATTACAGTAATCAAATTCCAATTAAAAATAAATGTCATAAAAACTGTGGGTAAACAATGTAATAACTCACCACTAAGACATATCTCTAGAAGTAGAAGCATCTGCAGAAGTCCCACTGTGTGATCACACTTGTAATAATCTTCACTGCTTTATCAATATTTAGAGGCAAGGGTCACAGCACAGTTTTCAAAATTATATAAGCAAAACTCCATAAAAAATTAGAACAGAAAGAACTTAAAGAGAAAAATTTAGAATGTTAATATCTCACAAACAGATAATTCATATATTTTTTTCAAATGCCAGCTTTTTTTTTTTTCCCAATCAGTGCAATTTTGGGCCATATTACAGTTTTGTAAAGCATATCTTGCTATGTATTGAAGGGTTTAAAATTAATAAGTTTTAAACATTAGTATTGTATAGAAAAATAATCACTGACATAATATTTTCTCTCTGACTTCACAGTGATAAAAATGATACAAAAACTATTTGAAAGCTTCATTATTCAATAATGGTATTCTGTTAGGATTCTTGTTAGATTTTAAATGATCAAAAGCAGATTGATAAGATACAGACATAATAAAAATCTTCATTATTTAATACTCAAAAATGGTACAATTACTCAAATTATCTTCTCAGCATATATATAAAATATACAAACTAAACAATGGATATGATTAAATACAAAGATATATGCTTCCTGTTTTCAAGAAACATGTGATTAACAAAGAAAAAGCAGTGTGATATATTGTTGAGAACATTAAACCAAATTGAACAAATGTTATTAATATATGGATCATATATTCTCTTCCATAAATGCTTTTTAGGTAATAATATCCTTCAGCAATGACAAAATGATTGCAGCTGATCTACAGTATATTTTTTCTTTATGTGCTTTATAACCATAAAACAATAAAGAAATTAAATATCAAAAAAAAAGCAAGGAAAAAAAGAGGGAGAAGAAACTAGACGCATAGCAGCAAACCAGATTTCACAAAACAGCTCTTTTGTTGCTGTTTTTAAGTTAAAACTAATTTTACTCAGTGTGCAGTAGCAGAGGAGCTCTTCTATGTAGATCTCTAATGCAGTCTTAAAAAATACCTCAGTTTAGTGTCAGTTCTTGAAATAAACATGTGTAAAGCCCAATTGGCACTTGGTGAAGAACAATATCAAGGGCTGAGATAGCCCAAGAACACCCTGTGAGAGAAAAATATAATTTGTCTTTATACATGTGGCTGAGATTTTTTATCTTATATTAAGTAATCCCTTATAGTATCATCTTCTTAGCAGTCAATGCATTTGTTATTAGTATGTGGATGCATTATGTATCATGTTACATAACAACAGCAAAATTGGAGCACTACTGAATATGGCATTAGCAGGTATCACATTAGGTGCACTTCACCTTCCCTGCAGCTTGCTTTTGTTCAGTAGGTGCAGATGGGTAGACCAGTTGTGGTCTATGTGGGAACAACATATCAAAGGGAAGTGTCTTCTGACATGAGTATATTTTTTAGCTAGATCATTTGAAGTTAATTAGCTATGAAATGGGGTAGTGTGGTGTATTGGCATCCTTACATGGAAAATAGAATCAGAAATTAATAACAAAAAAGAAGAGAAACATTGAATTTTCTCAATGCCACTTCAGTCTAGCATCACAGTACTGAGAAAAGGCTTCCTTCTTCACAATGGCATTTTTCTAAAACAGGGAGAGCTTGACTCTAACCTACACGTTTTCCAGATACACGAAGTGTAGGCTTCATATGTAATAGCCTTGAAAATGGCACAGTGGTGCTTTGTTAAAATGGCTGCATAATTTCCAATGAAGGGTGAAAACAGGAGTAAAATTACTGTGAGTCTGGATGGAGAAAAATGAAGGCAAGAACTGTGTTTGCAATATGATATTTGTCACTATTCTTTCTCTGTCAAACAGCCACTCCAGGGCAGACACAATTTGGCTCTCTTTGTTTGAGCAGAGCTTTGAAGTTGAAAAATACTTTGTAAGTGCTAAGTATTATTATTACAATTAATTAATATGGTGACTATTCTAGCAGCTGTCTGCTAGCTTAAATTGAGTTATATTGCAGGGTATTTTGTTGTACGTAAAAGGGCTGTAGTGATGCTCTGTGACTGCCTCTCCCCCAGGAATTATCCCAAAAGCAAGATATGCACCTGATGAGATTATCCCAGTGAACAACAAGTTAAATACATACCTAAAATTAAAAGGAATGAGGAATATGTGTGGGAGGAAAGTTGAGGGCTTCTTAAACACCAGTCTTCAGTTTGGATAAAAATTGTCTTTGGTCTTCATTTTGGAAGAATTCTTAACAGAACCTTTATACCTCTTCTCAGATCAGTTTCAGATAACCCCCATCCACTGTCCATGGTCTCCTTTAATTTTCTTTGACTATTGGTTGAAACTGCAGCCAGTTTGGTCTTTCAAGGCATCTAACAGATGTATCTAATTCAGGAGCTCTATTGAGGGAGACTTCCATTGCAGTCAGTGAAGAAGAAGGGTAGTGAGAGAGAGAGAGGAAAGTTCAGATGATTCAGGATGGCTCTTAAATAAGCTCTGTCTTCTACTGAATGAAGAAAGAGCCTGAACAGAACATAATCTCAGTTTATGCTCCAAAGGGTGTTGCTGGATTAGAATAGTCTCTCTCCACAGAAGCAAATCTGACCTGAGAGGGTCCTAGTGGGGTGAGCTGTCCCTGCTAAGCACTTTCCTAGTACTTAACTTCTCTGTTTTATATTTTAAGTGTGAATGCCTTAAGCCCTTTGTTCCTGTTTTCCAGTGCTAAGTCTCATGTGCAAACAGCTCCTCCAGAATGCAGCTGTCTCATTTTGCATAGCAAACTCAAAACACAGCTCTCACCAGTCCATGTTATGCTAACTTATCATTGAAACATTCAGACCTGAACCCCTGGAATTTTCCATCTGCTTTTCATCTGCTGAGCTGAAGCTAGAAGGGCAACTGCTGTGAGAAACCCTGCAGGGCAGGTTTTACCAGTGGGTGTAATTGAGAAACACTAGCTAACACTCTCGGATACAGGGCAAGGGGATGGTTAATATAAAGAAAATATAGATCAAAAAGATATAAACACACATCACAGCGTGATCCAAATCATTGTGTTGTTAAGGTTGTGGTTTTGTGTTGTTTGGGGATATTTTTTAGACACATATACTCGCACATTCTCAGGACCATGTGTGTTAGTGTGTCTCACTGGAGAACATAAGAAATCTGAGATTTGTGGAACACAACCAGCATTTAAATGGAGAGGAAGATCTTATTGAGATTCTGAACACAGATGAGGGAAAACTGTGATCCACTTCCCAACCAACAGTGTCACCCAGTTCTTGAGGAAATCAAGTGAAAAAAATAGCTGATGATTTTAAGTGCTTGACATAACATGACTTTGAGGTCCCAAGTATACAAATCCAAGACTGCAGTCTGAACTGCTAAGCACTCTGAGGCCTTGTTTCAACCTTGCAAAATGTGTGTAACAATAGCAGGTAAAAAGTGAAGCACTGTATACTGACTGCTATATAAGGGGACAAACAGGGCTAAGACAAGCCAAGTGACACCCTTGCTGTCTGTAAACTAGGCAAGGAAAGGGTCTGCAAAGAGCACTGACCAGACGGCTACACTTCCTTGTAGGAAGTATTAACAAAAGCATCAAAATACGTCTTAAGTGGTCTTTAGTTTCTCTTCATGCAATGTTTTATCTTGTTTCCTTTTCTTTTTTGACGGAAAATGAAAATAGATAAGAAAATGGAACCAAAGGAAACACACACTAAAAAACATGCACACATATACACACACGGAGAAATTGTTATATAAAATGACCAAGGCAAATCAAGGAAAATAATTATTGCAGCTGATGGAGCAGAAACCCCATTATGGCTAGATGCTAGTTCACAATGTACAGTCTCGGAGGTTGAGCTAAATGCATTTTTCAGCATCTTTAGCACAATTTATTAAATTAAGTTTTAAAATGAATCACATTTCTTCCCCACTCTATTTTCCCCTCCTCCTTGTTCTCTGCTTAGGGCTTGTTTCCTTGGTTATATTTTACAGTCAATGTTTTTCACTGCTCTGGTTTGGTTTGCTTCTTCTCATTTTCAGACCTGATGCTGGAGTGTGCAACTCTCTTTGCATTTATGCTGGATATATTATTCATACAAGTAGTTAGCTTTAGCATGGGCTGTGAGGTGGGGACAAAGACAGAAGCAGTAGAATATCTTTCTGGTGCCTTCTGATGAAAGCCTGAGGTGCCTGAACTCAGAACCAAATCAAAGTCTCAAGATGCTGCAATGTCTCCCAGTAAACTGATGGTACAATTGGAGCAGGGCAGATATCTGTAAGTTAAATGTCTTCCTCAAGTGGAATTCTAAGGGGAAAAATAGTAAATGCACTTCTTAAATCCTGTGCGCATGTTGCTGGCATTTCATCTTTTCCCAGAAGGAGTTTCCAACACTGGAGCAGCTGAATATGTAAGTCTTACACCTACATTCATACAAGTTTCAGAGGCAGACTGAAGTAAATTTGGTAAGGCCTTTTCTCAGATGTAATCCTTTGACCACGCTGAGTAATCCCCAAACCCTTTAGATGCAGCTAGTGAGTGCATAGAGGAATTATGCTGCAGGTATCTTTCAAATAGAGAAAAACTGTTCAGACCCACATAGCATGTGGCACACATTTTTAGAATATTTTTACTTTAGTTTCATCTTTCTTTTTTTGAGCTTAATGTAAATTAAAAAACAAGTTTATTTCCCATGAGATTTGAATCGCATGGTCTCCCAGATATTAACCTGAGTAATCTTTATTTTCTCCTCATTGATACTAGTTTTATGTTTGCAAAGATCCGTTCACTATCGCAGTCAGTCTCTAATCCTCATGGAAATAGAAAAAGCAGTAACCACTTTTTTAGGTCAAGAAAAGAATTGACAAAAGTGAAGTGACATATATCACAAAACCTGCCAGTAGCAAAATGGAACATGAAATCATAATACGCATCACAAAGATATTTGTTAAACTTATCCAGGCCCACAGGACTGGAAGAGTTGCCCACTTCTTTGTCTTTTCTTGTAATTGTGCAACATATGGGTACTGCAGAATGACTCACAGGTTCAAGAAACCACAATGAGAAAATAATGTCAGCTTTGGGTTTCTAAGAAGGAATTATAAGAAGAGAAGTAGAAAAAAGCAAAGCCAGAAATATCTAGCAGTGCTTTCCTCTGTATGAGTAATGTATGAGAAATGAATTCAGGACGTAGTTACTGACATGGATTTTAACACAGTATCTATTCATGTATGCATAGCATGACTAGCTCCAAGTATAACCTGGTTGAAGAGTGATTTAATTAATAACACTCAAACTATAAGCTTTCATTTATCGTAAGACCCTCTGGGGCTTACTTCTTTACATCACAGCAAGAATTCAAAGGAGACTTAAAACCAGTTTAAATTACCTTTACATGTAACATATAAAAAGTAAGAAGTATAGAAGTTTCTAAATACATTTGTGTGTGCATTTGTATGTGGGAATGTAGTGCGTGTGAGGTGTTCATACCAAGAATAGCTGTTTGAAGAACAGTTTTTTAAAGATATTTTTTCTCGATTTAAATTTTTTATTTTTATAAAAAGGAGCGTGGCAAGATCATCTTTTGTAGTTATTAGTAAAGACCTATTTTTACAGATGCCTTTCTAAATTATGAATTCAATCATCATCCCACGGATAAATGTTGAGTCATAAAGGCACACGTTGATTTAATATATGAGAATGAGACTTTTGAGGCAAAAGACTGAATCACATTAGAAGTGCTGGGTTAGAAACGCTTAGGCTTTGAAACTTGATACTACAGCAAATAAATCTGGCAATACATTTTAAAACAGAAAAGAGAAAAAAAAAAGATAAATAGCAGCCATGAAAGTATCATCAGAGTATTTTTCTGACAAAACTGCTGCATATTTCAAAGGCATATTATCAAGCTAGTTTTCTGTTTGGGGTTCGAATGAATAACTTGTTTATCAGTATAATAAAGCATGTTTTACTCCATGTGAACATATACACTTTAGGTAGAACTCAACAGCTACCAGTTTGGTAAGATCTGAAGTTTACTAATAATGGTATGAATTACCAGAATAAATTTAGATATAGTAAATGCAGGAAATGTTTTTTTCCTACAGTGAAATATATTCAATTCTTTTAGAGTTGTGGATTCCTACTTTTAGGGCCATATTTCAGAAAAAGATGATGATACATTTGCATTTTAATTTTTGTTTTTCATACAAAGCATTGAATGCAAACATACTCATAAGGATAACATGCAGAACATGTAATTGGCAGTGGAGTGTGTAAACCCAATCACTGTGAATCTATTAATTATGGCTATCCCATACAAATCCATATGTAAAAGATTGTGCCATATGTAAAGACTGTATCATTCCCTAAGGATGCTACCTTTTTCTCATCACCCTCTCTAACTGAGATGTGAGCTAAATCCCAAACAGCAATGTAGACTGTCTGTCTTCTTAACTGCCTAACCTGCAGGTTTGTTAATTCATAGGTACTTCACTAATCAACCTTTGAAATTCTTAGGTGCTCAGCTCCAGATGCTTAAGCTTTCCTGAAAATGCATGTCCTAAACAATAGGTGGTATTATTCTCACACAGCGACACAATATAAAGTGTACAGGCACCAGCAACTTACAAGTTCCCCAGTGAGGGCAAAACCTCAGCCTCACCCTAGGGTGGTGTTTTACCCCATCTTTTGAACCATGGCACTCTTAAGAATCTGGGGAGCCAGATGCTGTTCAGCATGAGAGCAACTGAATTAACATTATCCATATAATGGCAAAATATGGTAACTGAAGATTGTGTCAGACCTTAAAAGAAAAGGTTCTCATGAGAAAGTTTAA
Source organism: Neopsephotus bourkii (assembly GCF_033783945.1). Taxonomy (NCBI): domain Eukaryota; kingdom Metazoa; phylum Chordata; class Aves; order Psittaciformes; family Psittacidae; genus Neopsephotus; species Neopsephotus bourkii. Next base: position 32,275 of record NW_026901561.1, read on the forward strand.
TACTTAATGTGCACTGAATGAATCCTGCTGTGAAGGAAAACCATCTCGTACATGGTCATGGAGACCAAAAGTCTATGGTGGTTTTCAAAGGCATTTTCTTCTCACCACGTGGTATTTATAGAGCTTTAGGTACCCTGGATTAATAAGACATTAATATTTCCATGGTGCATAAATCATTTAAATCAGCTGGGATAGGCTCCATTGTGAAGAACACAATGCAAGCGGCGCAAACTTTCTGTCTGTTCCCTCTTTTTTCTCCCTCTCAAAGAATAGATCTGATCATGAAATTTTTAATCTCACAGTGCCACTGGCTTACAAAGTTACAGAAATCGACCCATATGAAATTTTTCTGTCTTACTAAATAGGTCTACCTACAACTGAGTCTACAGGTATGTGTTGGTTTTATCCTGAAACTGGAAAGATAGCCTCTGCTGCAAATGTATGGATTTCAATGATGAAAAACCGAAGTTTTCAGGGTTTTTTTTAACAGATGTTCTACAAACATTTTAGAAAACTTTTTCTGCAATGGCAGAAAAAATGGTATTTGGGGACTAAAAAAGCAAGAAAAAAGATATGATCTCAACTAAATTGGATATTGTGAAGTTTGTTCAATATGAACAAGTATCTGGTTGCTTTAATTTTACTTAGATCTCTAGTTTAATTTGATTCAATGTAGTAAGTAAAATCATGCATTTGCTTTTCAAGGAACATTCAAAATTGTTCTAGAAAGGCCTTTTTCTGCTTTTCCAGTTCTCAACACTGTGACATTATAAACAGTGATAGGTTGTACAGACTTAGTAAAATGTCTTACTGTCCTTGCTGACAAGCCCTGGCAAGCTGCTGTGTGTGTTTTTACATATTACAATGTCAAAACTTTCTTACAAAAAGCTCAAGGACCTGTACAGAGTAAACTACAACAGGCAGAGATTAGCAAATTCCCACCATAGCTGTTTACAGATTTGCAACTTGTATATTCACTTGTGGGGCGTCATGTTGTATATTGAGCACCCATAAACCACAAGGCTCTCTGGCCTTGTTATGGAAATATGACAATTCTGCTAGGCACCTGCTCCACCCTCTATTTCTGTCACTTGCCAGAATGACAGCAGGCTATAAACATCTCGACATACTAGGGGCCTAGCTCTGATTCAGTGGAATTAAATGACCTTGGCCAAGACGATATTTTTGATGTGGAGAGCTTATCCTATTCTTCATGCAAAAGATGCAGGGCTTTAAACCTGAATGACAGAAGTCAAATATTCTTAAAGAAAAAATGACCCAACAAACAAACCAAACTAAAAATACCCTGGCTTTATTTTAACGTTTCTTTTTCAAAGTTTTGCCAGGCAATTACCTACCCAAATATTTATGAATGTCAGACCACAGAGTTCTATAGCATTTTTTCAGAGAATAACACTGCTTAATGAATTCTACCATGCACATGGGACTCAGGTCTTTAATGAATAGGTCACTGTGATTTCTGGAGATGGCTGTCACTTTGAGATATGAGAATCATTTCTCTTTAGTGAAGAAGAGCTTAGATATGTGCATATTTAGGGGCTCTATTTCCCACAACTTTAGACCTCTCAAGAATGATGCAGAGCCAGGGCAAAGATTTAGGAGATTTCAGGTGTCACATCACTGAGATTCCCAGAGATCAGGATAGTACAAACTCACCCACACAAAAATAAAGCTGAAAAAAAAAAAATTTCCCCCACAAATTCACTTACATCTGTGTTTCTGTTTGAATTCTGAAGCACCAGATATGCAGTAAATGTTTTTAGTGCATATTTTTCCTTCATGGTTCACTGCTTGGTTAACCTTTTTCTCAGGTCGCACCCTTTGCCAAAATTTCATGTAAAGATACAGTAGTGTCTTTACAGCATATCATATAGTTATTTAAAGGTAGCTACATCTTTCCCCTTCAGTTTGTTCCTTCTAATCATGTATGGGATGAGGAGAGTGAACATCATTACCATGTATAGATCTTCTCCTTAATTTTCCAGTAAGAAACTCATATATGGATAAGTACCCACAAGTATCCAAGGAAAATCCACTTTCAAAATATGAACATTACATCAAAACATTACAGCAAATTTTACTTGCCTTGGCACAAAGAAGCAGCAAGTTTCTGAAGCTGAGTATTTATGTAGTTCTCTTAGCAGTCGTGGGCAGTGTGGAGGTAGGCCATTACTATCCATGACTCTGTTCTTGGGAAGTGGACAGAAGACTCCAATACCTACAATAAGGTCTTTTTTTCTTTTTTCTTTTTCTTTTTTTTTTTCCCCCAGAAAACACAGTAAAAGGGTAATGTAATAAATAAAAATATTCCTCAAATCTAATTTAATAGACTTCCTGAACTACTGAAAATCAGTAGATGGTGCTTTTATGGGTCAGAGGAACAGATGCATTTACAGCAAAATGGGAAACAGTATCTTTGCGTACAATAGAGATGAAAATGGCATTATAATCTACAGAATAGACTGTTTTAATAGAAAAAATAAGGTAAGCATCACAATGTATGGAGCATCACAGGATATAGAGATGAAATAAGAAATACCAAGGAATTTGAAGTCAGTCTGAAAAAGAAATAAGACCTTTTATTTCCTACTTAATTATTTTTAATTAACATCGCTTTGTTCCTGCTGAATTAAAGATACTGCAGTATAATTACAATAAAACCAAACCACAAATCCATTGTCCAAAATTCAAATGGTTCTTCATATGAAATTATTGCAGAACATGTTTGAAACAAGAGCTACTTTCAAATTCAAGGACTTCAGAAACATTACCTCAATCCCTCAGCAGAAAGATGCTTGCAAGACTCTCAACGTCTTTTATACATTTCGAAGCTTTCATCTTTGCATTCTGCATATTTGCGCCTATTTTAAGGTGTAAATTGACCCTAGACAGAAAGTTTTATTGCCTGACCCTGCTTTACAATATTAGAATTGTAAATGTTTCTTGCTGATGACTTTCATTTCTAACAGAAAATCTTTTTTAACATAAGCTCAACACATGCAAAACTTGTCTCAGGACCACCCATAGGTCTTTTACATTCATTGTCCCGTTTCTCCACTATATGCTCCATTTCCCTTTTGAAATTCTCAGGGAAGTTAATGGGAAGTTGTATCCATGTGACCTGTAGTTATATAAAAAAACCTCTGAAACTTACAAGTAATTAAGGAGTATAATTTTTATTTTGTTTTTAAATGCAATGAGTTTGTAGACTTTGACTATTACATCTTTTTGTGAGTTTTATAACAATCTAAAAATTCACCTTAAGCATACTGTTTGCTGTGAGGCTGCTCTACTGTTTTTTTACAGTGTTAATATATGAGACCCTAGAATTGTAGCTCCCTCCAATTTAGGTACTTTGAAAGGTGTTTAGTCAGATGAATCCTAAATGTAACTTGTCCAGGTGAAAGTAAATAATATTAAAAAAAAACCAGTAATCAGTGGAAAAATTGTGATTACAATAAAACATAAATCACAGACCTGCGTGGATTTATAGTCAGGAAATACCTGTGAAAAAAACAATGACTTTAATCTCAAAATGTCTTCTTTGCAGCTAATGCAAAAGAGAGGGACAACAGCAGATTGTTATCTTAGCCAAACAGCAATCTGAATAAGCACGGAAGTGGAAGATGAAATAAATCTTGGAGTGACCTATGAATAGACTTTCTAGTAAGGGGAAGCTTCCACTGGTCAATATAATGTAGCAGTGCTGAGGACTTGTTCTCCTGGTTGTCAATGTGCTTTATGGCTTTGATTATGACAAGGCCACATCCTCTCATTTTTGCACAGGCATGAGTGGATTGTAGCAAATTCCTTGGGTAACTTGTTGCACTAAATCATTCCCTTTCCCATGAAGAATACTGTTCTGCTTCTGCCTTTTCTCAAGAAACAGTTCGCATTTCGAAGAAGAGCTTTTTATTCAAATAAACACCAAACAATAAACTGGCTTCTCAAAAACGATGCTGTCTTAAAGTGGCAGTGACATCCCATGCCTTAATCCACTCCCCTGACTCAAGCAATAATGTGACAAATTAAATCAGTGACTGGTGAGATATAACCATGTTCAATTCAGCTGGATACACACACTCTTCCTTCTAACAAATCTATCCTTTAAGCGAGTAGTTTTTAAAGATACAGTGTCAGACTGTGAATTGTAAAACAGAATAATAATAAAGGTCCTAGCAAAAAAATCCTTTAAAATGTATGGACACAGAATAAATAATAGATAAAGCTGGCAGTTGATCGGATGATATACCGGATTAGTTCCACAGAAGCAGCTGAAGATGTGTTTCTGAGCATGTCAGGTACATTTGTGCTGACAAACCCCACGATATTATATGGTAATGGTTCTAAATGCTGTTGGAAGACAAATTATTATATCTATTACCGTGGAATACCATATTATTTGTTTTTAATAAGCATTAGGTCTAGACTTCCCTCCAGTGTGTTCGCGTTCACAAAGGCAAATCAATACTTACTTTACTTACTCTATTGAGTTTCAGTACATTAATTAATGTATCTCTCAGTAAACATGACAGACCTCATCACTGCATCAAAAAGAAGAGTTTGAAATTGGTTTTGTTAGCAGTGAGGCCATTTCTTACTTCTGTCTACTGACCTTATCCAAGGAGAACAGAAGTGTAAAATGCTCCCAGTCAGAACAGTAGCTTTATAAATGCATGTGGACCAGATAAAACTCTTGTTAGCTTGTTGTTTCTTTGTTAAAGCAAAGCCTGATATTTGCTTTATATTTTGTACCAATTGATAAAATCATAACCTTTTAAAAATGCCTAATCTAAAAAGAATAGAATTAATTCTCTTGAGTTTAAAAGATTTGGGTTTAAAATTTGTATTTTTTTTTTTTAATTAAAAATTGCATGATGTGCAGTTTTTTGTTTAGTACTGGCAATATTGTGGGGTATCACACATCAGGCTAAACTTTAATGCTTATGTGATTTAGTTCAACACACTGATGATTTCTAATATTTCCATTTCTTGAATTATTGTTTTACAGCTTAAAGCACTGTATCTTGACTACACACATGTGATGTGACAGCAGAAGTCACCACTGCAGGTTTATGAACTGGGACATAGTTGTAAATCAATATTGAAAATCATAGCAGTTTGCCGCATTAATTTAGATTTCTTTGTGCGAGACTGGAGTTGCTGCTTCTCAAAGTAGTTTTTTCCCTTGACTTCCTAAAAAAAACAACAACAAAGCCAAAACCAAACAAACAAAAAACAAAACCAACCAACCAACCAACCACCAAAAAAAAAAAAAAAGGAAAAGAAAAAAACAAACCCCAGCAACCCTATTATCTGCCATGAGCCATATTGGCACTAGATCCTGTGGCAGTAGCTCGTGTTGGTAAGATACTTATGGTAAGGAACACATGGCTAGAATCCTTGTGGAGCAGCTGTACCCAGAAGTCTGCAATAAGAATTAGAGAAAGCCTGTTTATTTTCTGTACCTCTCAGGTTGTCAGTGTACTTCATGTACATGAAGTACTTGTCAGCATGTACTTCATCTCTACATGTGGAAGCTGCCAGGGCAGATTGCCGAGAGTCAGGACTGTTGAAAAAGAGTTCTGGATGTAGTGATTGTCTGAACAGCCAGGGATCAGGTTAGAAAAGCCCAGACAGAATGAAAGCTGGCCAGAGACAAGAAGGGCTTCTATCGGTACACTGGAGATAAAGGAAGGCCTCCTCCAGAAGGAAATGAGAGTTTTGTTTACCTGGGATATAGAGAAGGCCAAGATACTCAATGCTTTTTTTGCCTCAGTCTTTTCTCTCGCACCAGCAAGTGCTCAAGCCACACAGCCCAAGTCACGGAACACAAAAGTGGTCACTGGGAGAATGAAGAACCGACTGCTGTAGGGGAGGATCAGGTTTGAGATCATCTAAGGAATCTGGATGTGCACAAGTCCATGGAACCTGATGAGATACACCTGAAGGTCGTGAGGGAACTGATGGATGAAATGGCAAGGCCATTATCCATCATATTTGAAAAGTCATGATAAATTTCTTACTGACTTGGAAAGGGGAACCTCCATTTTGAGAAAGAGGAAAAAGGAAGAGCCAGTGAACTACAGGTTGGTCAGTTTCACCATGGTGCCGTGCCTGTCAAGGTATGGAGCAGATCCTCCTGTGTCATGGTTTAAGCCCAGCTGGTAACTCAGAACCACGCAGCCCTTGCTCACTCCTCCTGCCCTGCCCTTCCTGCCCCGGCTCCTGGAGGGATAAGGAGGAAAATCAAAAGAAAGTAACTCTCACAGGTTGAGATAAGTACAGTCCAGTAACTAAAGTATAACACAAAACCATTGTTGCTACCACCAATGATAATAACGATAAGGGAAATAACAAGGGAAGAGAATACAACCATCACCACCTGCCAACCGATACCCAGCCCAACCCAAGCAGTGATCTAGCCCTTCTGCGTAACTGCCCCCAAGTTTATATACCAGGCATGACGTGCTGTGGTATGGAATACCTTTTTGGCTAGTTTGGGTCAGGTGTCCTGTCTCTGCTTCCTCCCTGCTCCCCCTCCTCCTTGATAGAGCATGAGACTCACAAAGTCCTTGGTCAGAGTAAATATTACTGAGCAGCAACTAAAAACATCAGTGTTATCACGCTGTTCTGAGGCTGAAAGTCAAGAACACAGTGCTGTACCAGCTACTAAGGAGAAAAATGACTGCTACTGCTGAACCCAGGACATCCTGGAAAGTATTCTAAGGTACATGGAGGTGATTAGTGACAGCCAGCATAGCTTCACTAAGGGCAAATTGTGCCTCACAAATTTGGTGGCTTTCTACAATGGCATGACAACACTGGTGGATAAGAAAAGATAGACTGACATCACCTATCTGGACTTGTGAACAGCTTTTTACACTTTTCTGCAGAATGTCCTTATCTAAAATGGAGAGACATGGATTTGGTAGATATGGTGGATAAGGAAAAGTCTGGATCGTCATACTTACAAAGTTGAAGTTAACAGTTCAATGTTTAAGTGGAGAGCAGTGACAAGCGGTGTTCTTCAGGAGTTAGTATTGATATTGGTGTTGTCCAACGTATTTGTCAGTGACATGGACAGTGGGTTTCAGTGCACCCTCAGGAAGTTTGATGATGACTCCAAGATGTGTGATAGTCAACATGCTGGAGGGAAGGGATGTCAGGATTGAGAGGCAGGCCCATAAGAACTTCATGAAGTTCAACAAGGCCAAGTACATGGCTCTTCATCTGCGTCAGGGCAATTTCAAGCACAACTACAGGTTTGCAACCCAGAAAGACAACCATGTCCTCAGCAGCATCAACAGGAGCATGGCCAGAAGGTCAATGGAGGTCATTCTCCCCCTCTGCTCTGCTCTAGTGAGATTCCCCCTGCAGTCCTGTATCCAGTTCTGGGGCCCCTAACCTAAGAAGGATGTGCAGCTGTTGAAGCAAGTCCAGAGAAGGCAACAAAGATGCACAGAGGCCTGGAGCAGCTCTCCTCCACAGACGGGTTGAGAGAGCTGGGCTTGTTCGGCTTGGAGAAGAGAAGGCTCTGGGGAGACTTTAAAGCAGCTCCAGTGCCTAAAGGGGCCTACAAGAAATCTGGAGATGGGTTTTTTAAAAGGGTATGTAGGGATAGGAAAAAGGATTTAAAGTTAAACAGGGAAGATTTAGGTTAGACATTGGGAAGAAATCCTTTACTGTGTGTTGAGGCACTGACTCACGTTGCCCAGAGAAGCTGTGGTTGTGACATCCCTGGCAGTGTTCAAGGAAAGATTGGATGGGGCTTGAAATAATCTGGTTTAGTGGAAGGTGTCCCTGCCCTTGGCAGGAGGTTGGAACTGCATGAGGTTTAAGGTCCCTTCAACCCGAACCATTCTATGATTCTATGAAATCAGAGGTTTCTGCTGTAGGCAGGCCCTAACAGAGCTTCATCCTAGATGTATTTGATATGCTAACTAATGGTACAATTAAGTGAAATGATTCAAATAGGAATTGTAGCAGAACACCAGATTTATAAACCTCTTACACTGAATAATTCCATACACAAGCTTGAAAAAATTGATGTTTTGCATGTTTAAGTTAACTAGATTTTTACATAACAATTTCTAGAGTGGGGTATGAAAAATTCTATATTTCACTTAATTTCCACTTATTCTCTACTAACTTAGAGAAAACAGGAAGGTGCAGTACTAGAATGAACCATCCATACAGAATGTTACTTGTTAAGAAATAGTTGTAAACCGTTTCCAATTCTTCCATACAGTCTTTCTGTTTTCAACTCCTTTAGGCAAAATAAACCAGAGTTAGATATAGAGAAATAAATAGTGTCTGAGTTACTGAAAACCTCTTTTTGATAGATTCTTCTCAGATATCACAACACTGTAGTCTTCCAATGCACTATGTATCTGTTTTTCTTGCAATATGCAGGTTGTATTGGATTGTATAGTCTACTTTCAAAGTCACTGGGGTAACCACCTTTACCTCCACATATCAGAAGTTGCAGAAGTTTGCTAAATTTCTGCTACTTCTACGTTTCTCTGTTGTGGATCTTCTGAAAAATCACTGCTAGTTGTACTAGCAAAATAACTCTTAGAAAGTATTAAACTCTACTGTAATTCCTGGAAGACTGAGTACCAGAACTTCTCTCCTTTCTACTTTAGAAATCAGTTAACAACATCTTTTAGATCAGATCAATGCCTGAACCAGACAAGAGACACTGCAGATAATATTTTCTAACATAAATTGCTTAAACAATCATATAGAGAAGGTTCTCATTCCTTTTTCCTTGGGCAGAACTGTCTGTAGAAGATGAAGTTAGTATCAAGGTTGAATTTCTTATATCTCTTCTCACCCTTTTTTTCCTTGTTTGGCACTGACTTAGGCATACTGTCAGTACTGAAAGCAAAACAAGGAAAACAGTATGGTATTCCTGTAAGTGAGAAAGCCATCTTTATCTGATCTGGGTGCGTATAGCTTAAGATCCTTCCCTCACTGAGTTTTGGAATTTGCTTTTATAGAGACAGATTTCCCTTCTGCCCATACCTTATCATAGAATCATAGAAAAGTTAGGGTTGGAAAGGACCTTAAGATCATCAAGTTCCAATCCCCCTGCCATGGGCAGGGACACCTCACTCTAAACCATATCACCCAAGGCCTTGTCCAACATAGCCTTGAACACTGCCAGGGATGGAGCATTCACAACCTCCCTGGACAACCTATTCCAGTACCTCACAACCCTAACAGGAAAGAATTTCCTCCTTATACCCAATCTAAACTTCCCCTTTTTAAATTTTAACCCATTACCCCTTGTCCTATCACTACGGTCCCTCATGAAGAGTCAATCCTCAGCATCCCTATAGGCCCCCTTCAGATACTGGAAGGCTGCTATGAGGTCTCCACACAGCCTTCTCTTCTCCAGGCTGAACAGCCCCAACTTTCTCAGCCTACCTTCATATGGGAGGTGCTCCAGTCCCCTGATCATTCTCTTCTCATGGCCCTCCTCTGGACTTGTTCCAACAGTCCCATGTCCTTTTTATGTTGAGGACACCAGAACTGCACACAATACTCCAAGTGAGGTCTCACAAGAGCAGAGTAAAGGGGCAAGATCACCTCCTTTGACCTGCTGGTCACACTCCTTTTGATGCAGCCCAGGATACAGTTGGCTTTCTGGGCTGCAAGCACACACTGCCGGCGCATGTTTATTTTCTCATCGACCAGCACCCCCAAGTCCTTCTCCGCAAGGCTGCTATGAATCTCTTCTCTGCCCAGCCTGTAGCTGTGCCTGGGATTTCTCCGCCCCAGGTGTAGGACCTTGAATTTGGCATGGTTAAACTTCATGAGGGAAGCCCACCTCACAAGCATGTCACTGTCCCTCTAGATGACATTCCTTCCCTCCAGCATACCAACCATATTATACCTAACACAGAACATAAAATATAACAGAATTATTAATTTAGACTGTAGGATACATAATATAGAATATAGAAAATACAACATAATACAGTGCAAACTTACTTAATTTCAAAACCTGAACATATCAACATGCAAAAAAAAAAAAAAAGAAGACAAATTTTTGAATGTCTAATGCGTCATTACAATGAACGTTATTAACTACAAATTAAACACCACGCACTACATCCTGATTTTCTTCATCTGAATCACAAGAACGGAAAAAAATATTGGTGTTTTTTTTCCTCTTTCCCTTTTACTCCTTTGAATTTTCCAACTGTTTCTCTTTTGCAAATTATGTTTATTTTCATCATATAAAAGAGTTTAACTAAGGAAAAGTCTGCAGTTCTGAATGAGACAAACATCCGAATGTCACTCAATAATAAAACAAGATTAACCTAAGGAGCTGCATTTATCTATTTAGCAGTGTGACTGAGAATTAGTCTATTCCCAGATGAAATGGATGCATGACAATACTGCCATACTGACTTGAAAGCTTGGACAATGAAGGTTTAATTGCTTTCACTCTTGTAAAACATAACTTAAGAACAGAAGTGAAGGCAATCTGAAAAGATAAACAAACATACGTGTATATTTTCAGAGCCAGTGTAATTTTTTTTAGGCAGGTGAGGGGGTTGCTTAATATACTAAAATGATGAGGAATCTGTAAAGATCTTTCTTTTGTCACTTTTGGGGGTGAGATGACTGAATGGATTTCTGCAAAAGGAAAGCAGTGATTTGAGCCACCACTGGTTCACTTTTGCCAAAAATATTTACTATAGACTCAGGTTGCTGTTGTTTCTATATGCAACTCTGCTGCCATTGCACTTTCTGTGATTCAGTATCTTTAAGAGAATTATATTTACTCTTGGTAAATTATTACCAAATATCATCCACAAACAAGTCTAAGCACACTGGCTGTCTATTACTCTGGTCTTTTGCCATAACAAAAGCATAGCAGTATCAAATCAGATGAGCATATCTTTCTGATAACTGTGATACAGAATGCCCTCGTAAAATACAAGATGATCTTAGGAGCATCCAAGATATATTTGCAAAAGAGTAAATGATGTGACTTACTCCCTGACATTTTTTTCCATTGCTAGAGCAACTGTGATACAGGGGTCTAAACAGGAACTTTTACTCACCCAGCTGACTCTGAGGCAGAATAATCACAGAACTAGGTCTGCAAGGCACAGCATATGAATCCAGTTAAGACATACAGTTTTGAATGGTAACTTTAATGGACTCCTTTTGTAATTTTCCTGCTTCTTTCCTAGGAAAAAAGGTCCTAGACTTCAAAAGGTTCCCAGACTTCAAAAAAGCAGAATTTGGCCTCTTCAGGAACCTGCTCCCTTAAAGGCCTTAAAGGAAAAAAAAACAACCCAAACAAAAATACTACAACCAGACACTTAGAGAACTCAGTTTTTGAAATCACATTTCATAGGCTGTCTTCACTCACTCTCTCAAGGAAGTAATCCTGAAATACAAGTCATTACTGATCTCTCAGCTGTTGCCCTGTACTAATTCCACAGACCCGACAAAAGAAGTACTAGAAACCCTGTGGAAAGACACAGGCCTTTCCCTACCCCAGACCCTTTTCTCAGAGCATACTACTTTTGCTCCTGAAAGGCAAAAAGGAGTCAAATAAAAGATTTTGTGCACATTGGATTTTTCTGAATCCAGATGCAAGTTTAAGAAGGGTTCACTTAACTGATTTCTAAACCAGAGAGAATGTGATAGACTAGAAGAGAAACTACTGTTCTGTCTCAGACTCCAACAGCATTATCTTCCAGCCTCTGATAGTTTCTGCTACTCTTGAGACAGATGGGCTTCTAAGAGTTACAGCACTAGCTGCGCCACATAAATCAGAACTGATGTAAAATCTAGGTAGCACTTAAAGCAAGCCGAGAACTAAATAACATCGGAAAATAAAGTACTGTTGCCTTATGTTTATTTCTCATCATTGTCTCTCTTCTCTAATCATTTCTTGTTTATTGTGATGTCATTTGTTAGTCGACTTAACATGAGCAAAGTAACACTCACTGGCAAACAATAAAGAGTCTTAAAAAAAGACACAAAAACCCAAACACTAGTCTAGCGTAGAGTAACTTTACATACCTTTCATATCCTGGTACACAGAAGCTATGTTTTCCTAACTCCCTCTCCTCCCTGACAGTCTAGATCCTTCAAGGGGAAAAGAAAACTCAAACAACTGGTTGAAATTATTCTAACCTTACAAATCACTATATGCTCACTTTAACCCTGGGAGGGACTCCATCTGTTGGCAGCTTAGCGATATTTGTTATGGAAGGGGGCTTGCAAAGACTATTTATTAATAGTCAATATAAGCCAGTGTCTAGGACCTACACTTTAAATAAAGAAGAGAAGACATGGCGGATCGAACCTTCAGGACCCTTACGTATGAAATTGTGTCGGTCATAATTTGGACTCATATGATAACTGGCGCACAAGCTTGGGACCAGAACTTATACCTGAAATTAGTGCAGATTGTTACTCATGTTTTTAATCGTAGTGACTGTTGGGTGTGTGCACAGTTGCCTAAATCAGGAGAAAGCCTGAATCTCCCATTAATTGGGGTTCCAATTCCTAACACTGCCTCATGGACAAATTTGTGGGAGAACACTAGTAATCTGTATTTAAAAGAAAGTTTAAACTTTGGAAGAGTTAATCCTAATGGAGATAATAAATATTATACCTGCGCACAAAGATGTATTACACCAGAAACCAGGGTAAGAAATTTTGCTTGTTTAAATGCCACAGATGTAGGTCACCATTCAAATTGCAATCATACTATTACTATAGATGGTATCGTAGTTCAATGGTGGCCCGTTCCAAAAGGGAAAGGATGGTATTGGCTATGCAGAAAAAATGCTTGTAAGACTCTACCCCCCAACTGGAAGGGGGCATGCACCTTAGGTGCTGTAATACCCAATTTTACTATTATTGACAAGTACCCTTCTGGGACCTGGGTTAGAAGTTTTGCTAAACGGATTAAACGGGGGTTTAATCCTATTACTGAACGGCACACCGCATCTCATGGTTTTGTAAGAGGGCTAATTCCATCTTTGGGAGTAAATGAATTAGAGAAGGCAATTGTAAATATCTCTGCAACCACAGAGGAAATGGAAAGCAAAAATATTGATATAATCCAGGCAGAACAACAAGAGAAAACCAGCCTGTCGAAAGTAGTATTACAAAACCGAATGGCTCTAGACATGTTATTGGCATCACAAGGAGGGGTTTGTTTCATAATCAATGAAAGCTGTTGTTCCTATATAGACCCAAGCGGCGGAATTGAAACAGATCTGAAGGAAATTTGGAAACAAACTAAGATACTTCATGAAATGGCCATGGATGGCACTTCCTGGGGTTTTGAAGAAACGTGGAAAAAGTTCACTTCATGGTTACCCGATCTCTCCTGGTTGAGGCAACTAGTTGCAGAGATATTGGTGTTAATTGCTTTTATATTGATTACTTGTGGTATGATACAGTGTTCCCTCTGGTGTTGTAAACGGTCTATGATAAATTATGAAGAGTGGAAAAGGAATGAAATTAAGCACCAAGTAGAAACGGGAAACTATTTCAAAAAGACTTTTGATGGTAATTGTAATATACAGAAAAGAAAAGAGAGTTGCAAAAGAATTTGCAAAAGGATAGAAAAAGGGGGGAAGTTGAGACAAGGGGGAGCACGAAATTACAAAATGGGGTATAGAAATCTTAGAAGTAGCTTTAAGTAGTGTTAAGTTTGACGGCTTTGTAACAGTAGCAATGGAAAATTACTGAGGTGCAGGGTACATAGAGAAAAATATATAAAGAGAGTGCAGCTAGAGAACATACTGAGAATTCTCACAAGATAAATCGTTATAGTTGACATAGCTTTAAGAAAAAACAGCCTAGAAAAACAGGACACAGGGATAAGGGGTATCTGGGAACTGCAGGTGCCCAGGATGGGCTACAGTTGAACTAACAGATAAGTAGGAGGATGGGAGGATTATTATGTCTCTGGTGCTAACGAACCAATGAAACTGGTATGAGCATCTACTGCGCGTGCTTCAAAGGCTGCCAGAAGTGATGAAGATCGTTGGAAGAAGTAAACGACCCTCAGAGACCACCACCACAATTCTGTACGCATGCGGGGAACTCTCTGGAAAATGATGGAATCCATATGTAGCCTCATGAATATGTATGTATGCCATGGGGCTATAAAAGGACGGCTTGTGGCGCAATTAGAGAAATACACGCTAGGTGGAGTTATCCCCGTGTCTCCCGGCGCCGTAATAAAGAATACCTGC
>NW_026901562.1:0-46149 GCF_033783945.1 Neopsephotus bourkii
GTTGGAGATGTCCCTGTGTTAGTTTGTTTCACAGAATCCCAGACCGGTTTGGGTCAAAAAAACCTCAGAGCTCCTCCAGTCCAACCCTGCCATGGGCAGGGACCCCTTCCACTGGAGCAGCTTGCTCCAAGCCCCTGTGTCCAACCTGGCCTTGAGCACTGCCAGGGATGGGGCAGCCACAGCTTCTCTGGGCACCCTGTGCCAGCGCCTCAGCACCCTCACAGGGAAGAGCTTCTGCCTAAGAGCTCAGCTCAGTCTCCCCTCGGGCAGGTTCAAGCCCTACAGGCCCTTGTCCAAAGCTCCCCTTCAGCTTTCTCTCACTCCCTTATTAAGGTATTCAAAGGCCACAGTAAGGTCCCCCTGGAGCCCTTTCCCCCTCTTGCTGCCCATTACAGTCCTTTTATCACACTCCCATCTGATCCTTCCCATCTCCTTTCTTCCACTCTCGGGCTCCTCTCCCTCAAACTCTCCTTTCTGCCTTCAGTTTCCAGCACAATGGGTGGAAAAAGGTTAACAGCACCATCAAGGAGAGCACAAGGACTGGGGCTGCCTCAGTCCCCAGAATCTTAAAGAAACAAATTCTCCAGGAAAGCCTTTCCAGGCAGAGAAACGACACGAGGATGACCATGAGTAACCAGTATGGATGTACTAAGGGTAAGTTAAGCCTGGCCAACCTGAGTGCCTTGGTTGATGTGAGCACAGAAGCTTGGATGAAGAAGAAATAGTGGACAGCATTTACCTCACTGTTAGCAAGCTCACCACGATCTTCTGTTGGCTCCTTTGCAGCCAAATTTGTGAGCTATGGTTTAAGTACAAGGAATTGAAGATGGGCGGAAAGCTGGTTCATTGCCTGTGGTGCCTGACATTGCTGATGGGCCCTGGTACCAGCTCCAATTGGCAAGGTCCCTCTCACCTCCCTGCCATCATAATGTCAACTATGGCACCTGTGAAGCTGTAGGTGCCTCAGAAATGCTCCAAAAGTGGATGCGAAAGGTGGGGTTGTTCTGTGGTTTGCTCTAAGGGAGCCCAAAGACCTTTTGCTCGCTCAAGCTGAGGTCATCTCCTCTGGGTACAATTCTTCTCCAAACAAAACAGCACAGAGATAATGACCTGCTGTGGGCTTTGTCACCTCCTGGGGCCCAAAGAGATTCACAGTCCCACATCCCCACATCACTTGAAATAGGAAGGGGGTTTGCTGATGCTGGTTCATTCCCAGGCTCCCTGCACAGCTCCAGGCACGTTCATCTCCACATTCCTCTCCGAGAGCATCAGGAGGGCAGCAGAGACAGAGCTGAGATGTAAGAGAAGGGCAGCATCTTCCAACCCATTCTGAGCTCTCTGTGCAAGGACAGTGTGTGCTGAGCCATCATCTCCTGTGGTTCTCTCTTGCCAACAAGCACCAGCTCCTGTCTTATCTCCTGCCCTACTGCAGGGTCCTGGGTTCCAGTTCTTGATGATGCTCTGGGTTTCCCAGGGAGCTCCTTGTGCTGAGTCCTCCCCACGCTGCCGCTGAGAAAGCAGATTTGAAGATCACCCTGCTGGAGAACACTCTCAGGAGGCTTCCTCTGCTCACTGACCAGAAAGGGCTCCTGGATGAGCACCAGAAGCTTTTCTGTACAGGACATTCAGGGTGCTCCCCATTGCTGAGGCAGATAAAGAAATTTATTTTCTCCACAAAAAACCCCAAAAATGTCAAGAAGAGATTGCTGAGCTCTGGGGATTGCCCATTTCTGCTGATGTGTTGAGGAACAGCCAAAGAACCCAGAAAAAGATTTTAAAGCAAACAAAGTGTGTCAGGAAAAAGGAGAAACCAAACCAAATCTCCATGTAAGGATGACTGGAATCACAGAAGGGTTTTTTTTGGAAAGAATCTTGAAAATGATCCAACTCCAACCCCTGCCTCAAGCAGGGTCACCTCCCACTAGAGCAGGTTGCTACAAGCCCTCTCCAACCTGCTCTTTCCATAGGTCAGGAATTCATTCCTGTTAGGAAGAACTCCCAGCGGAGAGGGAAGAAGCGGGTGGTTGGGAAATGCCCACAAGAGGATGAGGGATCAACTCTGCACCGTGAAAGCACCACATTTCTCTGTGTTCCAGGTTGAGCCGGATGGTCTCCAAGCCCAGGGTCAGCACTGAGGTGAGTGGAACCTCCCCACTGCTTTCCACAGAGGTCATTGCTCAACATCTCAAGGTGAGCCAGAGGAGCACACACCACATTGTGCCATGGTGTTTAACTGCTTCAGCACCCCTTTGTTCTACCTGTGCTGGCACAGGACTGTCCCCAACCTGTTCCTCATTGATCTGTGCCTGAACTCTCCCTTTCCATCCTGCAGGACTGTCTCTGAGCAGCTCCCACCACACAGAGGCTTTTCCACCTGGGACAGCACTGCCTCTTGGAGAAGAAACCTCCAGCCAGGAGCTCACACAGAAAGCCCCATCCAGCCCATGGCACAAAGCAATTGCACCCAAGCGACCGAGTTCAGCCTGGTGGGGTTCACAGAGGAGCCGGTGACTCAGGTCTACTTGTTCCTGCTCTTCCTGCTCACCTACCTTGTCACCATCGTGGGCAACCTGGGCATCATCATCTTAATCAGGGCCAGCCCCAACCTCCACTCCCCCATGTATTATTTCCTGGGTAACCTGGCCTTTGTAGACCTCTGTTGTTCCACCATCATCACCCCCAAGATGTTGGTTGACTTGATGTCACAGAAGAAGATCATTGCTTATGCTGGGTGTGTGGCTCAGGTCTTCCTCTTTGACTTCTTTGGGATGACTGAGTACTTCCTGCTGGCTGCAATGGCCTATGACCGTTACGTGGCCATTTGCCATCCCCTGCTGTACCCCCTTGTCATGTCCCCAAAGTGCTGTTTCCAGCTGGTGACTGGCTCATACCTCGTGGGGCTGACCAATGGCGTGGCACAGACCATCAGCATGTCCACCCTGTCCTTCTGCAGCTCCAGCACCATCGACCTCTTCTTCTGTGACATTTCCCCTCTCATCTCGCTCTCCACCTCTGACACCACCCTCAGCCACATCATCCTGACCACTGCAGCATCTCTCTTTGGTGTGTCCAGCATCCTGTTTATCTTTCTCTCCTACGTGGCCATCATCCCCACCATCCTCAGCATCAATTCAGCCGAGGGCAAGCGCAAAGCCTTCTCCACCTGCACCTCCCACCTCACCACTGTCAGCATCTTCTGTGGGGCATCCTTCTTTACTTACTTAAACCCCAGCTCAAACAGCTCAAGAGGAGGAGATAAATGCGCTGTGATGCTCTACACCGTGGTGCCTCCCATGCTGAACCCCTTGATCTACAGCCTGAGGAATAGGGAGGTGAAGGAGGCACTGAGGAGACTCTTGAAAATAAAGTGATATTGAATGCTGTATGTTTAGGGCCAGATAGAATGGAGATATGGGTAAATGCTCAGCTATTTATTAAGTATCTCAGGTGGACAACATTTGCTGGGGGAGTCTTTTGCCCCTTAACTTACATGATGCAGGGGCTGCTTTGATATCAACACCTGCATATACAAATAGGAACATTGCAAACTCTTTTATAATTGCCTGCACTCAAGGTATGCTCTGTGTTTTGTTCTGCACTACTTTTGCTTGGCAAATCAGAATCAACAGAGAATGAATTCTACTGTTGAACTAAATCAGCCTCCATTTCTAGACAGTCAGTATGGGCCATAACAAAAGGACACAAACGCCTTTAACATAATAAATAGAAAGGACAGGAAATAACTGGCAGACTGTGCACAAAGTAATTTTAGATTTTGATTTTCAAACCTCATTAAATGATTTCCAGCACCATTCACTTCATTTCATTTCAGACAGCAAAGAGCTTAAGTTAAATATGGTACTTGTGTGACCTCTGTAATGAATGAATGCACTTAGAAAGCATTTTAAGTCGTCTTAGTGATGAATCCACACCAAAGGGCAGACCCTACCAAGGAAAACCCTGTCCACTGCTCCACACCTTTGCTTGCCATCTCCCTGTTGACAGCAATGAAAGCCACGATCTCCATAGCATCCTGACCAGAAACAATCATAGGAGCTATTGTGTTGTTCAGCAGCCTTGAGACTTGGCAGCCCACAGCAGCCTGCGCCGATGGCCTTGCCTGCCCTGAGGTCTCTGCTGCTGCCTTCCTGCACAGAGAGTTGATTTGTGGTGGAAAAACAACAAATACATGAAAATCCACCAAAACATGCCAATGTGTGCATTACCTCAGCCCATAGAGCTGCAGCCTCTGCCAGGGCCATGGTGAAACCTGGAGCCATGGCTGAGCCTCAGGGCTATCCTAGAGACACAGAATCATAGAATGGTATGTGTTAGAAAGGAAGCTGAAGCTCATCCAGTCCCAGCTTCCTGCCACGGGCAGGGACCCCTTCCACTGGAGCAGCTTGCTCCAAGCTCCTGTGTCCAACCTGGCCTTGAGCACTGCCAGGGATGGGGCAGCCACAACTTCTCTGGGCACCCTGTGCCAGCGCCTCAGCACCCTCACAGGGAAGAGCTTCTGCCTAAGAGCTCAGCTCAGTCTCCCCTCGGGCAGGTTCAAGCCATTCCCCTTGGCCTGTCCCTACAGGCCCTTGTCCCAAGCCCCTCTCCAGGTTTCCTGCAGCCCCTTTAGGCACTGGAGCTGCTCTCAGGTCTCCCCTTCAGGAGCCTTCTCTTGTCCAGGCTGCCCCAGCCCAGTTTTCTCAGCCTGGCTCCAGAGCAGAGCTGCTCCAGCCCTTGCAGCATCTCAACGCAGATAAACCTCATCCCACATTCACAGCTCACTTACACACAATGATGTGCCCAGCTTTCCAGCACAATTTATATCTAAAAGGACAAAAGCAACATTTTCTGGCAGGTATCTAAGGTTGGAAAAGCATCATCAGCTTGAAGCATCATGAAGCCTGTCTCATTGTGTCTGGGTTATTGGTTTTAATCATACTCCTTATTCCATTCACTAAATCTTAGTCACTCAGGAGCTATAGAAAAAACAGAACCTGTGCTTGAGTGTGCCAACATGCCAAGATCCTCCTATGAATCTTCAGGTAAAGGCATACAGAAAGCAAAACCTACCCCAAAATATAGAAGTCTATTGAGTCTGTGTGGCTTCCTTCCCTAAATAGGCCAGGTTTTGGTCCATAACTCCCAAACTTTTGTCCTGAGAATGAGAGAAGACACTCAGACAAATGTTAATGCCTAAGAGAATACTCATCAGCTGCACTTGAAGCTTCATTTCATTGCACTCAAATCTATATCGTTTCAACACTGACTTGATGAGCACTGAGTTGCCTAAAAGGGAATGAAATGAATCTTTCAGTGGCTTCAGCATGTGATGCAGAGGCCAGTCCAATGCATTGGGATGGGATTTCTCCTGGTGCCTGGTGCCTGCAGGACTCCAGGAAGAAATGCTAAAATTCAATTGGAAAGAACATTTGGGGTTGCTCTGCTTGGGTTTTTCTTTAACAGATCATTTATAACTACCTCCGGGCTTAAATTGAGCATACCAGCTAAATCTGAGCATGATTTAGTTGAATGTTGTAGTCTGCAGGCTTGGTTTTTCATCTGACCTTTCTCACCCTATTGTTGCCAGGTCCTCTAAGAAGCAATTCACCTTACTCCAAAACAACCATCCTAAAGAGCTTAATTGAATACTACCTAGAAATTCCCACCTCTCACCATTGACTGCAGAGCTCAAGTTATCCCCTGCACCAGGACAAAGGGGTGTCATAGAATCATGGAATGGTTTGGGTTGGTAAAGACCTGAAATCCCAACCCCGTGCCATGGGCAGGAATGCCTCACACTAGGTCAAGTCACACAAGACTGTGTCCAGCCTGGTGCCTGTTGACTTCACCCTGATAATCCCCATGCTGAGAGCCCAGATCCACATCTTGAGGAAGACAGAGCTGCAGGATGCTCTGGGGAAGACTCCTAGGAAGAGTTCTTGTTTCCTCCCACGTTCAGACTGGAAAAACATACAATCAGCTCAGTGTAAAGAACATGGATGTTGAGATTGCACCTTTGTTCTGCAGCTACAGTGATGGAAACAGTGAGCACTGAAGGCATCTCGGGGGGATGCACAGCTGTGCAGCAACATTTCATTGGGTGCAAAGGCCACACTGAGAATCTGCTTCAGGGACCTGGTCCTTAAGGAAATACAGAATGAAGCAGTGGATAAATATCCCCAACCACACACACAGGCAATGCTGGGACAGGAGAAGACGTACCTGCTTGCTCTGCCCTGGGAGATGAGGTGGTGTGGGGCTGTCAAACAGAGATCTTCAGCGTGCTTTTGTTCTCGTGGTCTGTAAACTTGTGATTCCACATTGGACCCTCATGCTGGTGATAAGCTCCAGGTCACGGCTCCATGGGACATATGGGATCTTGCTGGACAAGATCGTGTGTGAGTATTCCTGGGTAAAAAGGGTCAACAGAGGGATACAGCATCACATTAGCCAAGAAGGTAAATCTTCAAGGGGATTCATCTTTCTTTTCTTTGTTTCCTCATCTCTCTGCCCATCCTTTGTGGTACCTAATGACAAACATAGGAATGAACATATGAGGCCAGATAAGAAAATCATCAGGCCCATTGAGGAGCAGCCAGCATGAGAGGCAATTGAGAGAGGGTCCTGCAAACCTGACTGGAGCATAGGGGAAGCTGCAAGGAAGCAGCAGGGCACAGCTCATCTTCTGGTCTTCCTGTGGAAGAGTCTACCACTTCCATTGGCTATGGAAGAGCTGAAGTAATTCATTTTTAGGCTGGCAATGTCAGGAGGGACAAATTGCAGCTTCTGTGCCTGCATTCAGCTGTGCAAACACACACTAGCAATGAATAACTGCTGCTTTCAGTAATGTGCCTAAAACCAGAGGTCCTAACATACACACACTTGTAATTAAGACATTTAGGTGCACATTCAACCCTTCAGTGTTTGCTCATGCAAAAGAGAAAACCCAATGAGACAATGCTTCTACTGGTAATACTGATGACAATGAAACTAATCAAGCTGTGTTGGGCTGAAGAAGATAGTGACTCCATATACATTTCTCTTCAGCCTCTATCTCCAGTTTCCCCATGTGAAATTCTAATTAAAGAGTCTTAATATATGAGCAACTTAACGTGACACCGAGATTGAGATCTCATATTCATTGAAGTCAGGGAATGCAAGGATGCATTCAAGGCCAGGTTGGATGGGGTTTGGAGCAACCTGCTCAAATAGAAGGTGCCCCTGCCTTGGACAGCAGGCTGGAACTGGATGAGCTTTAGGGTCCTTCGCAAACCATTCCATCATCCTCAGGTAAAAGAGCACAACCAAACCATAACAGTGCAGATTCTCTCAATGCAAAATTTACTCTGCTTTTCTCTTTTGTGTGTACAGCTGTGTTTCAGTACAGAGAGCAATGCCAGCACCATGGAAGCCCTTCTCTTAGCCCATGATCAAGACCCCACACCACAGCTATGAAATAGCCACTGGGATCCATGTCTCCAGTTCAGTTCCCTCACCATGGAAGAGAGGAACCACACTTCAGTCACCAGCTTCATCCTCCTGGGGCTCACCACTGACCCAAAGCTGCAGCTTCTCTTGTTCATGGTGTTCACCTTAGTCTACATCACCACCCTCATGAGCAACATCACTCTCATGCTGGTGATATGCCGTAGCTCAAGCCTCCATACGCCAATGTACTTCTTCATTGGCAACTTGTCCTTCCTGGACCTCTGGTATTCCTCTGTCTTCACCCCCAAGATCCTTCTGAACTGCATCTCTGAGGACAAGAGCATCTCCTTTGCTGGGTGTGCTGCTCAGTTCTTTGTCTCCAGTGGCTTAACCTGCACCGAGAGCTACCTGCTGGCAGCGATGGCCTATGACAGGTACGTGGCCATCTCCAACCCACTGCTCTATGCTGCTGCCATGTCCAAGAAGTTCTGCATAGGGCTGGTGGTCACTGCCTACCTCAATGGCTTTGCCAACTCTACCCTCATTACCAGCTACATATTCACCCTCAGCTTTTGTGACTCCAATGTCATCGATGGCTTCTTCTGTGACCTGCTCCCACTGGTGAAGCTCTCCTGTGATGTGACAGACAGCTACCAGTCCCTCCTCTACTTCATCCTGACCTTCAACATCATCCTCCCCTCTGCACTCATCCTCATGTCCTACATCTCCATCCTGGTTGTTATCCTGAGGATGCGCTCAACCAAGGGGCAGCGCAAAGCCTTCTCCACCTCTGCCACCCACCTCACCACCATCACTCTTTACTATGGCTCCATCCTCTTCATCTACACTCGGCCCAGCTCCTCCTATGTCCTGGGGAGGGACAAGGTGGTCTCTGTGCTTTACACGGTGGTGACTCCCATGCTGAACCCCTTCATCTACAGCCTGAGAAACCAGGAAGTGAAGGAGGCACTGAAGACACTGCTGAAGAGACAGAGAGCTTCCTAACAGAAGAAACCCGGGGGTTATGGCCCCAGATATGCACATGGCAAAAAGTGCACCCACCTTGTCTTGTTTGTGTCTTCCTTTATCACTTTTCACAGTCCATGCAGGAGCATAAACTCTTCTGATCTTTAAGTGCATCATGATAGACAGGAGATGGCACTGTGCAGACAGATCTCCTCTCCATCACACCTCTCCCCATATGCAGTATATATCTGCTATAAAATGGGATGTTAGCAGCAGCTGAGATTGTTGCACATCACCTTTGCACTGTGCTTTATCTGAATTAAACATTCATTACTTCTGACCCAACCAGTAGCTCGACTGGAGCTCCATGTGTGAGAGAACCATGGACAGCTTTGGGCTCAAAAGTAACTTAAGAACATCCAGTCCCAACCTTCAGCCACAAGCAGGGACAACTTTCACTCAAGCAGCTTGTTCCAAGCCACTGTGTCCAAACTGGCCTTGAACACTGCCAGGGATGGAGCATTTACCACTGCTTTGGGCAACCAGAAGTCATGAAGTAACATGTGCCTGTTCCTGAGCTGTCCCAGTTCTTCACAATGATGCCAGCACCACATACACATAATTCCATAGTCCTAGACCATTATCCCAATGATATACATGAGCAGGTCAGATTGGATGAACAAATGTCAGGAAGGAATCTGGGACTGAGTCCAGTTGCCTGAACACTGACTATTAACAACCTGGAGGGGCCCCTGGGGCTCCCTCTGAGCTTTCAGATGTTGCTCCAGAATGACCCAACCCTTCAGAAGGTTGCATGATGTACATGTCAAGTGCATGGCAATGTCCTCAGCCCTTCAGGACAGAGCAAATGGCACCACATTTCTATAAGAGGGCAACCAAACCTGACCTGGAGCATTTCAGTGCATCTGTCTCCTTCCATGCAACTTAACTGGTAGTTTCAATCACAACTTAGAGGAAAACACGCAAAAAAAGTAGTTGCTTAGTTCTTAAATTACCTTCTTTTTTTTCCTTTATAAAATTTTAGTCCAACTGAAAGGAAAACTACAATAAATCTTTTAAGACTGTTGGGAGCACAGAGTAGGAGATCTGAAGTAGTTTCATCTTCTTCACACTTAGATAAATAAAAGTTGAGTCATTAAATCAGTTTTGTGTCTCCATCTGTGCTCGGTGGAGGTGTGTTCCTGTATCTCTAGTATTTGTTCAGAGAAAGAGAGCAGTTTCAAGAGTTCAAGTGTGAAGACACACACACACACACACACACACACACAGAGCATCCTCCCCTCACTGTGTTTCCATCCCCGTCAGAGGCTGGGGTCAGGCTGCATGAACTGGGCTCATTTTGGACTCATTGAACCAACCACGTTGTAAAACACCTTTAAGCTCACCCAGGCCAACCCTTACCCCAGCACTGCCAAGGACACCCCTAACCCATGGCACTGAGGCCTCGTCTACACGGTGTGTGAGCACTTGCAGGGCCGGTGCCTGCAGCCCTGCCCTGGGCAGCCTGTTCCAATGCCTGAGCACCCTCTGGGGCAGGAATTGTTCCTCAGCTCCATCTAACCCTGCCCTGGTGCAGCTTGAGGCCGGTTCCTCTTGTCCTGTCTTTTGGATTAAAACAAACTGAAAATAGGTTTGAGGCAGGCAGCTGATGCAGTTTGACCTCCAGGGGGCCTTCAGATCCTGACTGGAATTAGTTTAATCCAGAAAAATCTATTCTAAGGTGCATATACCAGGGACAGAGGGTGCATGGTACAAGTCCTTCGGATGTTCAGACCTGCTCTGGACCACATCCATCCTTACCAACCTATGACATTATTAAACATCCTCTTATTTCTATCCATTCTAGAAGGGACCTGACTATCACATAACTGGGCAATGAACTGTAAATGTTGAGTCAGCTGACCCCATCTCCATGCTTATTCTCCAATCCAAAATTCATAATAGTAGGAAAACCACATTTATGAAGGCCAGTCAGACACGGAGGGTGGATGTAGTGGACTCCAACTTGCCTCACAGCCTAAAAGACACAAGCACATCCATCCCAAGGCAAATAATGACAAGAAGTTTCAAGTATGAGGTTTCCTTGAGCAGGTCCAAAGGTGAGAAGAAATGCAATGAGCTTCCACAGCTCCCTTTACTAGGGGGTCAAAAGTAGATAGGGACAAAGCACCCCATTGGCAAGAACCACATTATCTGCATATGTAATGAAGACAGAGATGTGTCTTTAAAGAGACGAGTATGACCAAGTTTGTATGGGCACAGAAAGCCCTCCAGCAGGCCCGAGATCCAGGCTTCCACAATACAAGCATTCAGAGCTATTTCCATCACAAGAGATGCTGCTCACTTTGCCAAAGCAAGAATCGGTCTCTGGGGACCAACCACCCTTCCAGGAGTCATCAGCTTTAACAAGACCTTCTGGGGGTTACCAAGGAAGTTTCCTCATCACCAGAAAAGCTTCTCAGAAGACTTGGATGTGACTTACCTCATTCTTCATAACAAGCCATCAGAGATTAATTAGCTGGGATAACAAGGAAGAAACTTTCTTCTTTGTTAGCAAAGTTCACTTCTACAAGTGCCTTGCTTGACAGAGATGGCTCATGCCCAAAGCCAGTGACCTGGAGGATCAGTGTGTTGGCATGTTTGTGTATTAAGGACAATTTCACAGGCCTGCATCATAGAATCCCAGCCTGGTTTGTGTTGGAAGGGAACTTAAAGCTCATCCAGCTTCAACCCCTGCCATGGGCAGGGACCCCTTCCACTGGAGCAGCTTGCTCCAAGCCCCTGTGTCCAACCTGGCCTTGAGCACTGCCAGGGATGGGGCAGCCACAGCTTCTCTGGGCACCCTGTGCCAGCACCTCAGCACCCTCACAGGGAAGAGCTTCTGCCTAAGAGCTCAGCTCAATCCACCCCCATCTCTTTCCAAGCCATGAACAGTGGTAAAGGCAGACACAGAGATGAACTCACCAGTGTCTGAAGAAGATCTCCTTGCTTCTTCCACCAGGACCTCAGGATGGTTCCCTTCTCCAGGGTACCAATGGTGTCTAGAAGAAGCCATTCTAGTATCTCCCAATTCTCTTTTAAAAACAATAGAGAGACACCTTGGCCATCAGTTTTAATGGGAGTAAGACCAAACTGAGACTCTGCCTTTCATTTCTACATTAAGGAAAACTAAGGTAGCTCAGTTTCCAGCCAACCTAGAGAAAAGGTGGGACTCCATATTCCTGGATCTTCCCATAAATGTGGATTTCACACAATGGAGAGGAGTCATCACCACAGTGCAGTGTGCTTGAAGCACAACTCTTCAAATCCTTTCCAAACAAAAGCAAGAAGAAAAACCACATTTCTCTACCTTCTGGGTCTTTTCTAATCCCCCAGCTAAAGGAGACAGAGCAAGAACTCCAAAGAATATTCCATCACTTTTAAATACACTTCATACTAAGAGACAAACCTGAGTGTCTCTCCTCACCTATTTATGAGCCAAGGTCCCATTACAGCTGATGAGACTCAGGCCAATGCAATCAGTAGAGTTCATTCAGATCTCTTCAGCTGCAGCAATGGAGGTGTCTGCCTTGCAGTGGGAGGCAGGAACCCCACCAAATCTCCTTCAACAATAAAGGGAGCTGATGGACCCAGTAAACACATAGAGGTGACATGGTGCATTCAAATGTAAGGAGATGAGTCATTGCTTAGAGACATTTGAGGTGATTCCTAAATCCAGTCACTAAGAACCCAAAGAAGGGCAGGCAGCTCCTACCCAGCATTTGCTCAGCTGCCTTTAAACCAGATTTAACTACAATGAAAGCAGCTCCACCTGGAAGGGGAGAGCTAAAGCCATTAGGAGCTCAGCAGCAGCAATGCCAGAAGCCAGCCTCCTCATTGCCTGCTCATCATGACCCACCAGGCAGATGCATTGCAATGCTGGCTGCTGCTTCTGCTTCCTAGAACCTCACCTGGTGTTTGCTCTGCTCTCATGGTCAGATGATAACCCCATTGAAGGCAGTGGCAGCCCTTAGACACAGCAAACCACTGGTTTACTTAAACACACACAACAAGGAGCAAAAAGGTTTGGGTTTGAGAACAGCTCCAGTGTGAAGCCACAGTGAGCAGAGCAATAGGGTTGTAGCCACAGACTTGTGTTTCCAAGACACTAAGAGTTCATGTTCCTTTTTAAAGACTTGGTGATGGTGAAGGAGAGACCAGCTGGACATAAAGTCATTGAATATTGTTGTAGAAACACCAGAGAGACCTTATTGTGGCCTTTCAATACCTTAAGAGGGGCTACAAGAAAGCAGGAGAGGGGCTTGGGACAAGGGCCTGTAGGGACTAGGGGGCTGTGAAACCTCTGCCTCTGGTTGTCCCCAAGGCTCAGCAGGAACACAACCGTCATCTGGGTTAAATAATAGCCCAAGCTGCTCCAGTGGAAGGGGTTGGGGTTGGAGCTGGAGGAGCTTTAAGCTCCCTTCCAACCGAAACCATTCCATGATTCTACGATTTCAGGGACAGAGAAAGGATTAATACAAGGATTAATGGTGTCACATTCTTTGTGACTCGATGCCTCCTGCAAGTTCTCCATGTGCTTTACCTTGCAGGTGAGGGTACATCTCAGCTTTCCTATTGGGAATTTGCAGCATCAGAAATTCCAGTTAGAAACAGAGGGAGGGGGGAAACCCCACTGTAAGAGCAGTGGAACACTGAAATAAAGGACAAGGGGACTGTGAAACCTCTGCCCCGGTTGCCCCCAAGGCTCAGCAGGAACATAACCATCATCAGGGCTAAATAATAACCAGGGAATTATGAGGAAGCTTTGGGAACAAAGCAGGATTCAGCTGATTGACCCTGGGTGCCTGTCAGTTGTGTGTTGTAAAGAAATGAGCAAACCACTTAGATCCTGACTTAACTGAATCCAGCCATGGAGCTTCTCCCTCCAGCCCAAGTTATTTCATGTCTCTAGGATAGCCCTCAGGCTCAGCCATGGCTCCAGGCTTCACCATGGTCCTGGCAGAGGCTGCAGCTCTATGGGCTGAGGTAATGCACACACTGGAGTGTTTTGGGGTGGTTTATGTATGCAATGTTTGCTCATCACCCATCAGCTCTCTGTGCAGGAAAGCAATGGGAGAGACATCAGGGCAGGCAATGGCATTGCTCCAGGCTGCCACGGGCTGCCAGGTATCAGGTCTGAAGGCTGCTGAGCAGCACCACAGCTCCTGTGCTCTGTTGTGGTCAGGCTGCCATGGAGATCATGGCTTTTATTGCTGCCAACAGGGGGATGGAAAGCAAAGGTGTGGAGCAGGGGACAGGGGTTCCTTGATAGTATCTGCCCTTTGGTGGGGATTCATCACTATCACATCTTAAAACACTTTCAAAGTGCCTTCATTCATACTAGAGGTCACACAAGCACCACCTTGAGCTTAAATTCTGAGGTATCTTAAATGAAATGAGCTGAATGGCTCTGGAAGTCATTTAATGAGTTCGACTATCAAAACCTGAAAATACTTCCTGCACAGTGTGCCATTTATGTGCTCTCTTCTCTATTTATGTTGCTAAAGGTGTTGGCATCCTTTTAACATGGCCCTTCATGACTTTACAACCCTGTCTGGAAGCGCAGCGGTAGAATTCACTCTCTGGTTATTCTGATTTGCCAAGCAAAAGGGAAAGCAAAAGACAAAGCTCTTTGAGCTCCCCAAGTCCAACCATGCCCCAGCACTGCCAAGGCCACCACTGACCCATGGCACTGAGGCCTCATCTCCACGGGGTGTGAGCACTTTCAGGGATGCTTTAAGGTTGCTTCTGTCGCTGGTGGCTCTGATGGATGCTCCCAAGCCCATCATAGAATCCCAGCCTGGTTTGGGTTGAAGGGACCTGAAAGCTCCTCCAGCTCCAATCCCAACCCCTTCCACTGGAGCAGCTTGCTCCAAGCCCCTGTGGCCTTGAGCACTGCCAGGGATGGGGCAGCCACAGCTTCTCTGGGCACCCTGTGCCAGCGCCTCAGCACCCTCACAGGGAAGAGCTTCTGCCTAAGAGCTCAGCTCAGTCTCCCCTCGGGCAGGTTAAATCCTTCATGGGGGTTATGTGGAACCCCCTTCTACAGCCAAACATGGGAGGAAAGTGCACACTGGCAGTGCACACTGGGAACAAACCCCCACAATCTGGGCACCATCTGGGGTTCCAACCCCTTCCAGAGCCACATCCTCCCCTTTCCTTCTCTCTCCAGCAGTAAAACCATTCACAGGAGCTGCAGGACACAGTGCGATGCTGCGGATGAGCCACCTCCATCCTCCTCCTGCTGTCAGCTCTGCCTCTCGCACCTCCTCATCTCCCTGCTCAATACCAGCCCTGCAGCCACAGCCTGGCTGACAGCAGGAGATGGATGGGGCCGAGCTGGCTCCGCAGGGCATGGGATATGTGTATGGATGTGTATGGATGTGATGGACGTAAGGGGGTGTGCATGGATATGGCCCCTCCTTGCTTTGCATCAGTCCTGGTCCCAAATCCTCTCACTGCTCACACAGCCCCCATGGCCACCCTGAAGCACATGGGGGGCAGAGGCTCTCCTCTCCATTATGATGGCCATAGGAAGGATTTAAGCACTGATCCCAAACAAGTGAAAGCTGAATCCCAGTTTGGATCCAGCTCCATGCAGAGCAGGGAGGGATATCAGCCCTTGCCCAGTGCCTCCATCACCAGGGTACCACCAGGGGCAGAAGCCATCAGCATCCCTGTGATAATGTCCCCTGTTTCCTGCAGAGCCCCAGCATCCTTCATCCTGCCCCATGGTGTGCAGCGAGGTGCTGGAGTCTGCAGTTTGAAGGGGGCTATGGAGCAGCCCCTTTGCTCTCTGCCCCCTCCAACCTTTATCCCTGTGTCAGTGACCTCCCTGCACACATCCCTTGTCCCCATGGCCATGGCTTCTCCCCATCCATCTCCTGCTGTCAGGCTGGGATTGAGCACGGAGATGGGAGGTGTGGGACAAGACTGGGGCCCTGGGTACCAGCACAGAGACAGGACCAGCGTTTGGGATGGCTGCAAGGGGAGAGGGGACCACATCCCACATTTCCCTATTCCAGAGCTGTAGAGGCTTTGCATGAGCAGCCACAACACTGCGGATGCTTCAGCATGCCGTGCTGTTTAATATCAGGTGTTGATGGCTGAGCTGATGGTACCCAGAGGGGCTTTGACCAGGGGAGGGAGTCAGAGCAGCCCCCATGTCCTTCAATCAGAGACCCCGAGGGTTGACCCTTCCCTGCCCAATGTACCCCGAGATCCATCTGGGGTGGTCCCATGGCCACCATCAGCAGTCCCGTCCATCATCACCCTCACATCAAGGCGTGCAGGCAGGTTGGGAAGGGGCCGTGCTCCAGCCCCTGGGGACCACTGCGCTGTCTCCACCCCCTAAGTGGGGCATAAAACCCCCGGCAGGATGCAGGGGACAGCCCAGTGCTGAAGCTGCCTTGCTCCATTGGGGTCCCCACTGCCACCATGCCAGGGGATGGAGACGCGGATGCTGCGCCCATGGCAGGTAAACCCCCCCCATGGCCATGCTCCTGTGTGCAGAAGTGGGTCCCAGAGTGGTTTTGGGGTGCGGGGGGCTTCGCCAGCCCCACAACAACAGGGCAGCAATGGGGATGGGGATAAACCCCGCTGTGGAATGGATGGCGATGGGAGGGGGGTGATGGTGCATGGGGTCATCAACACCCCCTTTGTCCCTCCACAGCCTGCCTGGGGGGGTCCCTGTGCACCCCCAGCCTGGGGTGGGCAGCAGAGGGCCCGGGGAGCGGCGGCAAGAACCGGCGCGTGTCCCACGCCACGGCACGGCTGGAGATGGGCAGCCTCTGGGAGGAGTTCAACCGCCTGGGCACCGAGATGATCGTCACCAAGGCGGGGAGGTGGGGACCACAATGGGGCAATGGGGTGGGGGGGCACCATCAATGGGGGGGGGGCACCCCATTCCCATCCGCTGTCCTCGCAGGAGGATGTTCCCCACCTTCCAAGTGAAGCTGTCGGGGCTGGACCCGCTCTCTGATTATGTGCTGCTCATGGACTTCATCCCGCTGGATGACAAGAGATACAGGTGGGGATGATGGGGCGATGGGGAGCATCTCCCTTATGAGGAAAGGCTGAGGGAGCTGGGTCTCTATAGTTTGGAGGAGAGGAGACTGAGGGGTGACCTTATTAGTGTATATAAATATATAAAGGGGGAGTGTCCCGAGGATGGAGCCAGGCTCTTCTCAGTGGCAAACAATGATAGGACAAGGGGCAATGGGTACAAACTGGAACACAAGAGGTTCCACTTAAACTTCTTCTCAGTGAGGTGACAGAACACTGGACCAGGCTGCCCAGGGAGGTTGTGGAGTCTCCTTCTCTGGAGACATTCAAAACCCGCCTGGACACGTTCCTGTGTAACCTTATCTGGGTGTTCCTGCTCCATAGGGGGATTGGACTGGATGAGCTTATGGGGTCCCTTCCAATCTCTAACATACTGTGATGCTGTGATGCTGTGGGGCTGGCTCTGAGCCCCCCATCCCTTCAGATACGCCTTCCACAGCTCCTCCTGGCTGGCAGCAGGCCGGGCCGAGCCGGCAGCACCCGGCCGGGTCCACTTCCACCCCGATTCCCCGGCCAAGGGCGCGCAATGGATGCGGCAGATCGTCTCCTTCGACAAGCTCAAGCTCACCAACAACCTCCTGGATGACAACGGCCACGTGAGGACCCCCCTCCTGGGCTGGGGAATGGGCTCCTCCATGGGGGGGGGGTTCCTGCCCATGTCCCCCTCTCTGTGCTCCCCCAAACAGATCATCCTCAACTCCATGCACCGCTACCAGCCCCGCTTCCACGTGGTGCTGGTGGACCCGCGCCGCGACAGCGAGCGCTTCGCCCACCAGAACTTCAAGTCCTTCAGCTTCCCCGAAACCCAGTTCATGGCGGTGACGGCTTACCAGAACCACCGGGTGAGCCCTGGGGAGGGGGGCATCGGGGTACCCCCCCAGACACACACAGGGCCCCCCCCCATGACCCCAATCCCATCCGTAGATCACCCAGCTGAAGATCGCCAGCAACCCCTTCGCCAAGGGCTTTCGGGATGGGGACCCTGAGCCATGGTAAGACCCAACCCCAACCCCACCCCAATGAGAGGGGCTCCATGGCACCCCCCTGAGCCCCGCATCTCTCTTGCAGGTGTGGGGTGCCGGCAGGGTCCCTATTGGGGGCAATGGGACCCCGGGCCCGGGCCACGTTATTGCCCTCCCACCCCGAGAAGCAGGGCAAAGGTAGGGGGGGAAGAGAAGGGGCTGAGGCGCTGGTGCTGTCTCTGCCCCCTCCAGGGGCTCCCCATGGCCATGGGGCTCTGGCCACTGTTGGACCCCCACAACCAGCCCCACCAGTGCCTGCCCCCGGCTTCCCTGAGCTGCCTGTGCCCCACTTCCAGCCCCTCGCCTGCCCCCCAAGTGTCCTTGTGGGGTCCAAGCCCCACGCTCTGCCCTACCCCTTGCTCAGCACCTACAGCACCACCGCGGCCCCCACCTTTGGCTATGGGCAGCAGTGATGGGGGAGCACCCCCCAAACCCCTCGGGACTCCCAGCACGGCAGAAGGAACAGAGATGTCGAGGTGGGGACCAGCCATGGGGCTTTATTCACTGCAAGCAAGGGACGGGAGGCTGCAGCCAGACCCCCAGCCGCCCCCTCCCCAACCCTGGGGGTTTGGGGGGCACCCCCCAACTGAGCTCCCATCAGTGGGGCAGGGCTTTGGCTCCAACCCCCAGCATCCACACGGTTACTGCCAAGAGGCGGGCGCGAAGGCGAAGGGGCAGAGCTTGTACCCAGCACCCACATAGAACTTGTTCTGGAATTCCACCCTGGCGAGGAGAGGGGCCGGGTGAGGAGCAGCGCTGGGGGACCCCATCCCAGCAGCACCCCCTCACCGGGCTCACCAGTGCAGGCGCAGGGCGTGCAGGAAGGCGGAGAGCCCCTCCATCACCAGCAGGATGGCCACGGTGAGCACGGCGAAGGCGGCGAACACGGGTACCAGCACGGCGCCGCCGGCGTAGCTCAGGCGCACGAAGCCGTTGCGCATCACCATGGACCAGAGCACCTCCGAGAGCTCTGCGGGGCACAGAGGGGGTGAGCAGGGCACAGAGGGGGGGAGATGGGGCTGAGCCTCGGGGGACACGCACGGGCATGGGCCAGGCTGAGCGCCCAGAGCCGCAGGTAGGATGCGGTGTTGGAGACGCAGCCCAGGCAGTACTCGATGGTGTGGATCGCCTGGTGCATGAAGACCTCGGCGAAGTCCAGGTGCTGCAGGGATGGAGGAGACACGGGACAAAGGTGAGGACGTGGGGCATCAGTGAGGGACATGGGACATCAGTGAGGGACATGGGGCATCAGTGAGGGACATGGGACATCAATGAGGGACATGGGGCATCAGTGAGGGACATGGGACATCAGTGAGGGACATGGGACATCAGTGAGGGACATGGGACATCAGTGAGGGACATGGGACATCAATGAGGGACATGGGACATCAATGAGGGACATGGGACGTCAATGAGGGACATGGGGCATCAGTGAGGGACATGGGACATCAATGAGGGACATGGGAATCAATGAGGGACATGGGACATCAGTGAGGGATATGGGACATCAAGGAGGGACATGGGACATCAATGAGGGACATGGGACGTCAGTGAGGGACATGGGACATCAGTGAGGAACATGGGACATCAATGAGGGACATGGGGCATCAATGAGAGATATGGGACATCAATGAGGGACATGGGGCATCAGTGAGGGACATGGGACATCAGTGAGGGACATGGGACATCAGTGAGGGACATGGGACATCAGTGAGGGACATGGGACGTCAATGAGGGACATGGGACGTCAATGAGGGACATGGGACGTCAATGAGGGACATGGGGCATCAGTGAGGGACATGGGACATCAATGAGGGACATGGGGCATCAATGAGAGATATGGGACATCAATGAGGGACATGGGACATCAGTGAGGGACATGGGACATCAATGAGGGACATGGGGCATCAATGAGAGATATGGGACATCAATGAGGGACATGGGACATCAGTGAGGGACATGGGACATCAAGGAGGGACATGGGACATCAATGAGGGACATGGGACGTCAGTGAGGGACATGGGACATCAGTGAGGAACATGGGACATCAATGAGGGACATGGGACATCAATGAGAGATATGGGACATCAATGAGGGACACAGGACATCAGTGAGGGACATGGGGCATCAATGAGGGACATGGGACATCAGTGAGGAACATGGGACATCAGTGAGGGACATGGGGCATCAATGAGAGATATGGGACATCAATGAGGGACATGGGACATCAATGAGGGACACAGGACAAAGGTGAGGACATGGGACATCAAGGAGGGACATGGGACATCAGTGAGGGACATGGGATATCAGTGAGGGACATGGTACATCAATGAGGGACATGGGGCATCAATGAGAGATATGGGACATCAATGAGGGACATGGGACATCAGTGAGGGACATGGGACATCAGTGAGGGACATGGGACATCAATGAGGGACACAGGACAAAGGTGAGGACATGGGACATCAAGGAGGGACATGGGATATCAGTGAGGGACACAGGACATCAGGGAGGTATGCAGCACAACAGTGAGGGGCACGGGACATCGGTGAGGGGAACAGGATGAAGATGAGGGATGCGGGACAAAGATGAAGGACCAATGGTGAGGGATGCAGGACAGCAGTGAGGGACATGGGACAGCAATGAGGGACCAATGGTAAGGGACCTGGGACAGCAGTGAGGGACATGGGACAGCAATGAGGGACCAATGGTAAGGGACCTGGGACAGCAGTGAGGGACATGGGACAGCAATGAGGGACCAATGGTAAGGGACCTGGGACAGCAGTGAGGGACATGGGACAGCAATGAGGGACCAATGGTAAGGGACCTGGGACAGCAGTGAGGGACATGGGACAGCAATGAGGGACCAATGGTGAGAGATGCAGGACAGCAGTGAGGGACATGGGACAGCAATGAGGGACCAATGGTGAGGGACCTGGGACAGCAGTGAGGGACATGGGACAGCAATGAGGGACCAATGGTAAGGGACCTGGGACAGCAGTGAGGGACATGGGACAGCAATGAGGGACCAATGGTAAGGGACCTGGGACAGCAGTGAGGGACATGGGACAGCAATGAGGGACCAATGGTAAGGGACCTGGGACAGCAGTGAGGGACATGGGACAGCAATGAGGGACCAATGGTGAGGGACCTGGGACAGCAGTGAGGGACATGGGACAGCAATGAGGGACCAATGGTAAGGGACCTGGGACAGCAGTGAGGGCCGTGGGGCATCAATGAGGGCCACAGGGCGTCAGTGAAGGACACAGGACAGCAGTGAGGGACATGGGACATGACCGACCGACCAATGGTGAAGGACATGGGACAAGGATGAGGACGCAGGGCATCAATGAGGGATGCGGCCACCCCAACCCCACCAGTCCGGAGCCCCTCACCTCAGCGTCAGGGCTGTGCCCGCCGCTCTCCACATCCTCCACAGTGACATTGACGGAGTTCCCAGCCTCCTGCCCCTCCAGCAGCGGCTCCTGCTCCCCGGTGCCCACCGCCTGCACCAGGACATCACCGGTGGTGAGACCCCGCAGCGCCCACCCCACTGAGCCCCTCACCGTGGCCTCGGCCTCACCGTGGGGTGCCCCGTCCTTGGCTTGCGCCGCCGGCACCACAGGTACAGAGGGGTCCCCAGGAGCAGCACGGGCACCGACGCCAGCGCCAGCACCACCAGCACGGTCTGCACCGGCACCTGCGGCACATGGGGCATGGCTTTAGGGTCCCAGCCACGCCAGACCCATGTTGCCCCCAGCATGGGGAAGGGGATGGGTATGGGGTGCTGGTCCCCCATCTCTGGTACCTGTCCTGGGTAGAGCGGGAGGTTCTCGGCGTTGGAGGTGAAGAGGAACATGTCGATGAAGTGGATGAGGATGCTGGGGGCCACCAGGGAGTCGGCGGCGCTGAACTTGATCCACTTGTAGAAGATGAGGAAGACGAGGTAGCCAAAGAGAGCCAGGAGGAAAACCATCTCGGGCAGGAGCTCCAGCACCAGCCGGTGCCGCTGCTTGAAGTGCCTGGGCAGGGGGACGTGAACCATGCTCAGCATCACGGGTCCTCCGCTCCCAGGGTAGGGATACAGGACACAGGGATGCTCCAATGGAGCAGCCCTGCTCTGGAGCCAGGCTGAGAGAGCTGGGCTGGGGCAGCCTGGATGAGCCTTTAGGGCCCTTCCAACCCAAACCATTCCATGATGACCTCACCCAGCACCCTAAGCATGACCATGGGCGGCCAGCACCCATGGGTGCAGCCATGAGGACTCACAGATGGTTGAAGACCCCCAGCAGGACACCGAAGCCCATGTGCACGATGCCCAGCACCACGGACATCTTCATCTTGAAGGAGTTGAGGAAGTTGAGGTGGTTGGTGGCCAGACTCCAGATCTATCATGGACAAGGGGGGTGAGACTCCAGGGCCACCCCACCGAGGGTCCCACCACATCCTCTCCCCCATGGGACACTCACTGGGTCTATCCCAAAGGGATAAGGCCCTTGGAAGACGCCGGTGACGTTGGGGTCCAGGGTGAGGAGAGGGTGGGTGGCGAGGTAGGCAGAGCTGTGGGCAGAGCAGGGGGGTCAGTGGAGGCCGGGCCCCAGCAGGGCTCACAGCGGGCTTTGGGGTCCCACCTCCAGGAGGAGTGGTTGGCCATGGTGGCCACGCTCCAGGCAGACGGGAAGATGACGGTGGCTTTGCTGAAGCACTCGTTGTAGATGAAGCCGGTGTAGATGGAGAAGGCCCCCATGAGCAGGATGAGGTAGCGGCCCTCGAAGAACGTCAGCCAGATCTGGGGGGGAAACGTGGCGCCGGTGTCCTGTAACAGCAGCCCTGCCCCACACCTCCCTGTCCCATACCACCAACACCCCATCCCATGCCCCTAGAGCCCATCCTATGCCTTCAACCCATCCCATGCTACCAACATCATCCCATGCCCCCAGAACCCATCCTATGCCTTCAACCCCATCCCATGCCCCCAGAACCCATCCTATGCCTTCAACCCCATCCCATGCCACCAACATCATCCCATGTCCCCAGAACCCATCCTATGCCTTCAACCCCATCCCATGCCCCCAGAACCCATCCTATGCCTTCAACATCATCCCATGCCCCCAGAACCCATCCTATGCCTTCAACATCATCCCATGCCCCCAGAACCCATCCTATGCCTTCAGCCCCATCCCATGCCACCAACATCATCCCACATCTCCAGAGCCCACCCTATGCCTTCAACCCCATCCCCATGCCACCAACATCATCCCACATCTCCAGAGCCCATCCTATGCCTTCAACCCCATCCCATGCCACCAACATCATCCCATGCCCCCAGAACCCATCCTATGCCTTCAACCCCATCCCATGCCCCCAGAACCCATCCTATGCCTTCAACCCCATCCCATGCCCCCAGAACCCATCCTATGCCTTCAACCCCATCCCATGCCACCAACATCATCCCATGTCCCCAGAACCCATCCTATGCCTTCAACCCCATCCCATGCCCCCAGAACCCATCCTATGCCTTCAACATCATCCCATGCCCCCAGAACCCATCCTATGCCTTCAACATCATCCCATGCCCCCAGAACCCATCCTATGCCTTCAGCCCCATCCCATGCCACCAACATCATCCCACATCTCCAGAGCCCACCCTATGCCTTCAACCCCATCCCCATGCCACCAACATCATCCCACATCTCCAGAGCCCATCCTATGCCTTCAACCCCATCCCATGCCACCAACATCATCCCATGCCCCCAGAACCCATCCTATGCCTTCAACCCCATCCCATGCCACCAGAAACCATCCTATGCCTTCAACCCCATCCCATGCCACCAACATCATCCCATGTCTCCAGAGCCCATCCTATGCCTTCAACCCCATCCCATGCCACCAACATCATCCCATGTCCCCAGAACCCATCCTATGCCTTCAACCCCATCCCATGCCACCAACATCATCCCATGTCTCCAGAGCCCATCCTATGCCTTCAATCCCATCCCATGCATCCAAGCCCCATCCCATACCACCAACTTCATCCCATGTCTCTAAGCATGTCCCACACCATCAACCCCATCCCATACCACGTCCCACACCACCAATTCCATCCCATGACCCCAACCATGTCCTACACCTCCAAGCCCATCCCATACCTCCAAGCCCACCCCATGCCTCCAAGCCGCATAGGATGCCCCAAACCCCATCCTGTGTCCTACACCTCCAAGCCAATCCTATGCCTCCAATCCCACCCCATGCCCCCAACCATACCCTACACCTCCAAGCCCATCCCATACCTCCAAGCCCATCCTATGCCTCCAAGCCCATCCTATACCTCCAATCCCACCCCATGCCCCCAACCGTGTCCTACACCTCCAAGCCCATCCTATGCCTCCAATCCCACCCCATGCCTCCAACCATATCCTACACCTCTAATCCCACCCCATGCCCCCAACCATACCCTACACCTCCAAGCCCACCCTATGCCTCCAAGCCCATCCTATGCCTCCAAGCCCACCCCATGCCACCAACCGCGTCCTACACCTCCAAGCCCATCCTATGCCTCCAAGCCCATCCTATGCCTCCAATCCCACCCCCATGCCCCCAACCGTGTCCTACACCTCCAATCCCACCCCATGCCTCCAAGCCCATCCCACACCTCCAAGCTCACCCCACACTTCCAAGCCTGGCCCCCCATCAGGTCCCACTGACCTCGTTGCTGGCCTGCCGCAGGCTGGGGCTGTCCTCGTACAGCACCATCCAGAGAGCAAAGAGGAACATGATGAGCCCGTGCCCCACGTCCCCAAACATGATGGCGAAGATGAAGGGGAAGGTGATGATGGCGTAGGGCGCTGTGGGGCACAGGGAACGTGTCACAGGGGCCTCATAGGGCTCCATCACCCAACCCTGGCCCATGCAGGGGTCTGGGTGGGGGGAGCCTCACCGGGGTTCACCTCCTGGTAAGTGGCCACCCCATAGGCGTCCACGATGCTCTGGAAGCCGGCGGTGAACTTGTTGGTGCGGATGAGGGTGGGGGGGCTCTCGGTGGTGGGGATGCGCTGCACGAAGCACTCCACGCTCGAGCCACTCTTGTACTGTGGGGAGAGCAGCCAGGGCATGACCCACAGCACCCCTGGATGGAAGCCACCCCAACCAGCAGGGGGGCATGGGGACACCTCTAATGGAGCTATGGGGACACCGAGCATCCCCTGGCAGGAGGACATGGGGACAACAACCAACCCCAACACAAGGACATGGGGACAACAACCAACCCCAACACGAGGACATGGGGACAACAACCAACCCCAACACGAGGACATGGGGACAACAACCAACCCCAACACGAGGACATGGGGACACCTCTGGAATGGAGCTATGGGGACACCGAGCATCCCCTGGCATGAGGACATGGGGACAACAACCAACCCCAACACGAGGACATGGGGACAACAACCAACCCCAACACAAGGACATGGGGACAACAACCAACCCCAACACAAGGACATGGGGACACCAAGTGAACTCCAGAACAAGACATGGGGACAACAATCAACCCCAACACAAGGACATGGGGACACCAAGTGAACTCCAGAACAAGACATGGGGACACCAAGTACCCCAACACACGGACATGGGGACAACAACCAACCCAAACACAAGGACACAGGGACACCTCTGGAATGGAGATATGGGGACACCGAGCAACCCCTGGCATGAGGATATGGGGACAACAACCAACCTCAACACAAGGACGTGGGTGCCATGGTTTAGAGCGAGGTGTCCCTGCCCATGGCAAGGGGGTTGGAACTGGATGATCTTAAGGTCCTTTCCAATCCTAACTGTTCTATGATTCTATGACATGGGGACACCAAGCAAACCCCAACACAAGGAGATGGGAACATCAAGCACCCCAACACAAGGACATGGGGACACCAAGTACCCCAACACAAGGAGATGGGAACATCAAGCACCGCAACACAAGGACATGGGGACACCAAGCAAACCCCAACACAAGGAGATGGGAACATCAAGTACCCCAACACAAGGACATGGGGACACCAAGCAAACCCCAACACAAGGAGATGGGAACATCAAGCACCGCAACACAAGGACATGGGGACACCAAGCAAACCCCAACACAAGGACATGGGGACACCAAGTACCCCAACACAAGGACATGGGGGCACCAAGCAACTCACCGACCCCTGGCGCAGCGCGTCCTGCACTTGGGGGAGGTCCCTCACAGGGCACCAGACCTCAGCAATGAGGCACTTCTCAGTGACATCGAAGCTGCACTGGTTGAGCACCAGGTAGATGGCCTTCATCTTCTGGACCTGGACCTGCCAGGTCGGCAGCGCCAGCACCACCTTGTCCAGCACCTGCGCCAGGTACTGCTCCGTCTCCTCCAGCACCTACGGGTGCCCAGTGGGTGTCAGGGATGGGGTCTCACCGCGGTACCCCCGGTACCCACCACAGTGCCCAGCTCACCACACTGAGGTCCTGGATCTGGCTCTGCAGCCCGCTCATGGTGTCCATGCGGCTGGCTTCGCTCTCCGGGTAGGGATACACGTGGCAGTGGAAGCTGGGATAGATGGACACCAATGTATGGGGGGGACCAGCACGTCCCCATGGGGGGGGTCCATGGTGCTCAATAAACCCGTGTGGGACCCATGCTGCCTCACCAGTCCGAGATCTTGCGGATCTTCTGCCCGATCTGCTCGCCCCAGTAGGAGATGAGGAAGATGACCCAGGTGATGCTCTCGCCCTGGGGACAGCACATCCCTGTCACCATGGCTGCCCCAGACCCTGCCACCCCCCCAGCACCGGGGGTGTCCCCATCCTGTCCTGTGTCCCCCCCCCCATCTCACCGTGGCCGGGTCCTCCATGGGCTCGGGCATCTCCACGAAGGTGGCCACCAGGTACCCGCGGCACGCGCGCCACAGCAGCCGCTCGAAGGCGCTCACCCGCCATGGGTGGATGACGCCGGTCACGAAGCTGGGGGGACACCAAGAGGGATGGGGTGGGCACGGCTCTGCTGCGGGTACTGCCCCATGGCCCATGTCCAACCCTTACCCTACCCCATACCCACTGCCCCATGGCCCATCTCCAACCCTTACCCTACACCATACCCATCACCCCATGGCCCATCTCCAACCCTTACCCTACACCATACCCATTGCCCCATGGCCCATCTCCAACCCTTACCCTACACCATACCCATCACCCCATGGCCCATCTCCAACCCTTACCCTACACCATACCCATTGCCCCATGGCCCATGTCCAACCCTTACCCTACCCCATACCCACTGCCCCATGGCCCATCTCCAACCCTTACCCTACACCATACCCACTGCCCCATGGCCCATCTCCAACCCTTACCCTACCCCATACCCACTGCCCCATGGCCCATCTCCAACCCTTACCCTACACCATACCCACTGCCCCATGGCCCATCTCCAACCCTTACCCTACACCATACCCATTGCCCCATGGCCCATCTCCAACCCTTACCCTACACCATACCCATCACCCCATGGCCCATCTCCAACCCTTACCCTACACCATACCCACTGCCCCATGGCCCATCTCCAACCCTTACCCTACACCATACCCACTGCCCCATGGCCCATCTCCAACCCTTACCCTACACCATACCCACTGCCCCATGGCCCATCTCCAACCCTTACCCTACCCCATACCCACTGCCCCATGGCCCATCTCCAACCCTTACCCTACCCCATACCCACTGCCCCATGGCCCATCTCCAACCCTTACCCTACACCATACCCACTGCCCCATGGCCCATCTCCAACCCTTACCCTACACCATACCCACTGCCCCATGGCCCATCTCCGACCCTTACCCTACACCATACCCACTGCCCCATGGCCCATCTCCAACCCTTACCCTACACCATACCCACTGCCCCATGGCCCATCTCCAACCCTTACCCTACACCATACCCACTGCCCCATGGCCCATCTCCAACCCTTACCCTACACCATACCCACTGCCCCATGGCCCATCTCCGACCCTTACCCTACACCATACCCACTGCCCCATGGCCCATCTCCAACCCTTACCCTACACCATACCCACTGCCCCATGGCCCATCTCCAACCCTTACCCTACACCATACCCACTGCCCCATGGCCCATCTCCAACCCTTACCCTACACCATACCCACTGCCCCATGGCCCATCTCCAACCCTTACCCTACCCCATACCCACTGCCCCACGGCCCATCTCCAACCCTTACCCTACACCATACCCACTGCCCCATGGCCCTGCTCCAACCCTTACCCTACCCCATACCCACTGCCCCACGTCCCCTCTTACCTGATCTTGCGCTCCAGGTGCTGGTGCACCGAGGGCTCGAGGATGGGCTCCTGCTCCGAGAGCGCCCGCGGCCGCGCCGGTGAGCCCAGGGCTGCCTGCGGTGATGGGCACCAGGGAGCTGAGCCCAAGGGGGGGGGACCCAACAGAGCACCCAGCAGGATCCCCCACCAGCACCCACCAGCAACCCCCAGCACCCACCAGGACCCCCTCAGCACCCCTTAGGACACCCCCAGCACCCCACAGCAACCCCCAGCACCCCCAAGACCCTGCAGCACCAGCAGGACACCCCAGGACTCTGCAGAACCCCCAGGATCCCCCAAGCACCACCCAGCACCTCCAGGACCACCCCAACACCCCCCAGGACCACGCACCCCCTCCAGTACCCACCATGACCCCACATTTCCCCCATGACCCCATACCCACCCAGCAGCCCCTATGAGCCTGAACCCCTCATGACCCCACACACCCTCCAGCACCCCCATGACCCCAACCCCCCCCCAGACCCCCATGACTCTGACCCCCCCAACACTCCCCATGACCCCATACCCCCCAGCTCACCTGCAGCACCCCTAGCACCCCCCTATGAACCCACACTCCCCCCAGCACCCCCATGACCCCACACCCCCCATGACCCCAACCCTTCCCAGACCCCCCATTTGACACCCCCATGCCCAACCCTTCCCAGACCCCCCATTACTCTGGCCCCCCCAGCACCCCCATGACCCCACACCCCCCATGACCCCAACCCTCCCCAGACCCCCCATGACGCTGAGCCCCCAGCACTCCCCATGACCCCACACCCGCCAGCACCCCCCCAGCACCCCTAGCACCCTCCTATAACCCCGCACCCTCCCAGCACTCCCAGCACCCCCAGCGCCCCCATGACCCTGAATGCCCCCAGTACCCCCATGACCCCGCCCCCCATGACCCCCACATGACCTCGCCCCATGACCCCGCCCCCATGACCCCGCCCCCCCATGACCCCGCCCCCCCGCACGCACCGCGGGGCCCGTGAGGCGCTGCCCCTCCCGCAGCACGTGCAGGAAGCGGCGCAGGTCCCGCAGGCGGCTCCGCAGGGACGCGCGGTTCCGGGCGCCCTCGCGCAGCTCCCGCGCCAGCTGCTCCGCCTCCTCCTGCAGCCCCAGCGCCTCCCGCGCCAGCGGCGCCCGCGGGGAGCCCCGCACCGGGCCCGGCTCCCGCCCTGCACCGCGCAGCTCCTGGAGCAGGAACGCTGCGGGACCGGAGGGGCTGAGGGAGCGGGACCGGGGGCGGCCCCATCCCTGGCAGTGCTCAAGGACACAGGGGCTTGGAGCAAGCTGCTCCAGTGGAAGGGGTTGGGGTTGGAGCTGGAGCTGGAGCAGCTCTGCTCTGGAGCCACTATGAGAGAGCTGGGCTGGGGCAGCCTGGAGGAGAGAAGGCTCCTGAAGGGGAGACCTTAGAGCAGCTCCAGTGCTGCAGGAAACCTGGAGAGGGGCTTTGGGCAAGGGCCTGTAGGGACAGGCCAAGGGGAATGGCTTGAACCTGCCCGAGGGGAGACTGAGCTGAGCTCTTAGGCAGAAGCTCTTCCCCCTGTGAGGGTGCTGAGTCGCTGGCACAGGGTGCCCAGAGAAGCTGTGGCTGCTCCTTTCAGTGCACAAGGCCAGACTGGACAAGGCTTGGAGCAAGCTGCTCCAGTGGAAGGTGTTGGGGTTGGGTGGGGAGCTTTCAGCTCCCTGCATCCCAACCCATCCCATGTCCCTATGGGGTTAGATGGGG
Source organism: Neopsephotus bourkii (assembly GCF_033783945.1). Taxonomy (NCBI): domain Eukaryota; kingdom Metazoa; phylum Chordata; class Aves; order Psittaciformes; family Psittacidae; genus Neopsephotus; species Neopsephotus bourkii. The sequence continues at coordinate 29,630 of NW_026901562.1, forward strand.
TTTGGGGCACACCCCGCCCCCCCCATGCAGCATCCCCATCACTCACTGAAGGTCTTCTCCATCTCCTCGCAGCGCCGCACCTCGCCCACGAAGCGGCGCTGGAAGGGGCTCACATGGGGGTTCAGCTGCGGGGACACGGTCAAAGCACGGCCCCAAGGGGACACAGAGGGGCTGATGGCACCAGCACCCCTGGCCCAGCGCTGTGCTGCTGCCCGCAGTACATCTGCACCCCAGGGCACCCAAGCATAGCCCCTTGCACACAGGGCACCCCAAAGTATAGACCCCAGTGCTCCTGCATCCACGGCATCCAAACCACCCCAACCAACCCCACTGCACCCAGAGCATCCCAAACCATGTACCCCTATGCCCCTGCATCCACAGCATCCAAACCACCCCAACCAACCCCACTGCATCCAGAGCACCCCAAACCACCCCAACCACCCCACTGCACCCAGAGCATCCCAAACCACCCCAACCAACCCCACTGCACCCAGGGCACCCCAAACCACCCCAACCACCCCACTGCACCCAGAGCATCCCAAACCATGTACCCCTATGCCTCTGCATCCATAGCATCCAAACCACCCCAACCACCCCACTGCACCCAGAGCATCCCAAACCACCCCAACCACCCCACTGCACCCAGAGCATCCCAAACCACCCCAACCAACCCCACTGCACCCAGAGCATCCCAAACCACCCCACTGCACCCAGAGCATCCCAAACCACCCCAACCAACCCCATTGCACCCAGGGCACCCCAAACCCCCCCCTTGCCGCACTCACATCCCTGAACTCGAGCAGCCCCCGCTCGCCCAGCTCGCTGATGCAGCTGTAGGCCGAGGCGGACTGGAGGAAGAGCTGGGCCAGGCAAACCTCCTCGCTGCGGAACAGGGACCCCATCGCAGCCCCACACCCGGCCTCGGGGCTGCGCTGCGACCGGACACGGCTCCCGCCTGCAGGGGGCAGCAGTGGGGTCAGTACTAAGGGGGGGGGTGCAGAGGGATGGAGACGGGTGAGGGATGGGGTGTGAGGGGGGGCAGCACAGCAGGGATGGAGATGGGGTGGGATGCAAATGGGGTATCAGCAGGGTTGGATGTTATCGGGGTACCGGCAGGGTTGGATGTTAACGGGGTATCAGCAGGGTTGGATGTTATCGGGGTACCGGCAGGGTTGGATGTTATCGGGGTACCGGCAGCGTTGGATGTTACCGGGGTACGGGGAGGGTTCGATGTTACCGGGGTACCGGCAGGGTCGGATGTTACCGGGGTACCGGCAGGGTTGGATGTTACCGGGGTACGGGGAGGGTTCGATGTTATCGGGGTACCGGCAGGGTTGGATGTTACCGGGTCGGAGGGTTGATGTTACCGGGGTACGGAGGGTGGATGTTACCGGGGTACCGGCAGGGTTGGATGTTACCGGGGTACGGGGAGGGTTGGATGTTACGGGGTACCGGCAGGGTTGGATGTTACCGGGGTACCGGCAGGGTTGGATGTTACCGGGGTACCGGCAGGGTTGGATGTTACCGGGGTACCGGCAGGGTTGGATGTTACCGGGGTACCGGCAGGGTTGGATGTTAACGGGGTACCGGCAGGGTTGGATGTTACCGGGGTCGGAGGGTGATGTTAGGGGACGGAGGGTGGATGTACGGGGTCCGGCAGGTTGGATGCCGGGTCGGGGAGGGTTCGATGTTACGGGTACCGGCAGGGTTGGTGTTACGCGGGTTGATGTACCGGGGTCGGAGGGTTGAGTTCGGGGTACCGGCGGGTGATGTTCCGGGGACGGCAGGGTTGGTGTACCGGGGTGGGTCGATGTACGGGGTACCGGCAGGGTTGGATGTTACCGGGGTACCGGCAGGGTCGGATGTTACCGGGGTACCGGCAGGGTTGGATGTTACCGGGGTACCGGCGGGGTTCGATGTTACCGGGGTACCGGCAGGGTTGGATGTTACCGGGGTACCGGCAGGGTCGGATGTTACCGGGGTACCGGCAGGGTTGGATGTTACCGGGGTACCGGGGGTTGATGTTACCGGGTACCGGCAGGGTTGGATGTTACCGGGGTACCGGCAGGGTTGGATGTTACCGGGGTACCGGCAGGGTTGGATGTTACCGGGGTACCAGCGGGGTTCGATGTTACCGGGTACCGGCAGGGTTGGATGTTACCGGGGTACCGGCAGGGTCGGATGTTACCGGGGTACCGGCAGGGTCGGATGTTATCGGGGTACCGGCAGGGCTGGATGTTACCGGGGTACCAGCGGGGTTCGATGTTACCGGGTACCGGCAGGGTTGGATGTTACCGGGGTACCGGCAGGGTTGGATGTTACCGGGTACCGGCAGGGTCGGATGTTATCGGGGTACCGGCAGGGCTGGATGTTACCGGGGTACCTGTGGTGGCAGGGTCGGATGTTACCGGGGTACCGGCAGGGTCGGATGTTACCGGGGTACCGGCGGGGTTCGATGTTACCGGGGTATCGGCAGGGTTGGATGTTACCGGGGTACCGGCAGGGTCGGATGTTACCGGGGTACCGGCAGGGTTGGATGTTACCGGGGTACCGGCAGCGTTGGATGTTAACAGGGTACCGGCAGGGTTGGATGTTATCGGGGTACCGGCAGGGTTGGATGTTATCGGGGTACCGGCAGCGTTGGATGTTACCGGGGTACGGGGAGGGTTCGATGTTACCGGGGTACCGGCAGGGTCGGATGTTACCGGGGTACCGGCAGGGTTGGATGTTACCGGGGTACGGGGAGGGTTCGATGTTATCGGGGTACCGGCAGGGTTGGATGTTACCGGGGTACGGGGGGGTTCGATTACCGGGTTCGGCAGGGTTGGATGTTACCGGGGTACGGGGTGTTTCGGGGTACCAGCAGGGTTGGATGTTACCGGGGTACCGGCAGGGTTGGATGTTACCGGGGTACGGGAGGGTTGGATGTTCCGGGGTACCGGCAGGGTTGATGTTACCGGGGTACCGGCAGGGTTGGATGTTACCGGGGTACGGGGAGGGTTGGATGTTACCGGGGTACGGGGAGGGTTGGATGTTACCGGGGTACCGGCAGGGTTGGATGTTACCGGGGTACCGGGAGGGTTGGATGTTACCGGGGTACCGGCAGGGTTGGATGTTACCGGGGTACGGGGGATGTTACGGGGTCCGGCAGGGTTGGATGTTACCGGGGTACGGGGAGGGTTCGATGTTATCGGGGTACCGGCAGGGTTGGATGTTACCGGGGTACCGGCGGGGTTCGATGTTACCGGGGTACCGGCAGGGTTCGATGTTACCGGGGTACAGGCAGGGTTGGATGTTACCGGGGTACCGGCAGGGTTGGATGTTACCGGGGTACCGGCGGGGTTGTGTCCGGGGTATCGGCAGGGTTGGATGTTACCGGGTACCGGCAGGGTTGGATGTTACCGGGGTACCGGCAGGGTTGGATGTTACCGGGGTACCGGCAGGGTTGGATGTTACCGGGGTACCGGCAGGGTTGGATGTTACCGGGGTACCGGCAGGGTTGGATGTTACCGGGGTACGGGGAGGGTTCGATGTTACCGGGGTACCGGCAGGGTTGGATGTTACCGGGGTACCGGCAGGGTTGGATGTTACCGGGGTACCGGCAGGGTTGGATGTTACCGGGGTACCGGGAGGGTTGGATGTTACCGGGGTACGGCAGGGTTGGATGTTACCGGGGTACGACGGGGTACCGGCAGGGTTGGATGTTACCGGGGTACCGGCAGGGTTGGATGTTACCGGGGTACGGGGAGGGTTCGATGTTACCGGGGTACCGGCAGGGTTGGATGTTACCGGGGTACCGGCAGGGTTGGATGTTACGGGGTACGGGAGGGTTGGATGTTACCGGGGTACCGGCAGGGTGGATGTTACCGGGGTACCGGCAGGGTTGGATGTTACCGGGGTAGGGTGTCGGGACCGGCAGGGTTGGATGTTACGGGGTACCGGCGGTATTTACGGGTATCGGAGGTTGGATGTTACCGTCGGAGGGTTGGATGTTACCGGGGTATCGGCAGGGTTGGATGTTACCGGGGTACGGGCAGGGTTGGATGTTACCGGGGTACCGGCAGGGTTGGATGTTAACGGGGTACCGGCAGGTTGGATGTTACGGGGTACCGGCAGGGTTGGATGTTATCGGGGTACCGGCAGCGTTGGATGTTACCGGGGTACGGGGAGGGTTCGATGTTACCGGGGTACCGGAGGGGATGTTACCGGGGTACCGGCAGGGTTCGATGTTACCGGGGTACCGGCAGGGTTCGATGTTACCGGGGTACCGGCAGCGTTGGATGTTACCGGGGTACCGGCAGGGTTGGATGTTACCGGGGTACCGGCAGGGTTGGATGTTACCAGGGTACCGGCAGGGTTGGATGTTACCAGGGTACGGGGAGGGTTGGAGGTTACCGGGGTACCGGCAGGGTTGGATGTTACCGGGGTACGGGGAGGGTTCGATGTTACCGGGGTACCGGCAGGGTTGGATGTTACCGGGGTACCGGCAGGGTTGGATGTTAACGGGGTACCGGCAGGGTTCGATGTTACCGGGGTACGGGCAGGGTTCGATGTTACCGAGGTATCAGCAGGGTTCGACGTTAACCGGGTACCGCAGGGGCTGGGATCGCAGCGCGGAGCCGTCCGGTCGCGGGTCCCTCGGGAAGCGCTGGGACACGCGAGGCTCCGCATTGCAAAACCCTTCCCATCCCCGTCCCCCCCCCGGCCCCACTGAGTCACGGTCACGGGGACCGGACCCCCCCTCCCCTTCCCCTCCCCTCCCCTTCCCTTCCCTCCGCCCCCCGACGGGACCCGGGACCCCCCCGCCCCTGCCCCGGCGCGGAGCCGCCCGCCCGCCCCTACCCGGCAGCGCGGGGCCGCAGCGGGCTCCGCACTTCCTCTTCCCCAGGAAGGGCCCGGCCGTGGGGAGGGACCGGACCCGGAGGTGGGGGAGCCCCCCCCTAAGAACGGGGCCGTCCGGGGGCACGGGAGGAGGAACCCGGCCCCGCTGCTCAGCGGGACCCCCCCCCGGGGCAGGAGGCTGGAACAAGGCCGGGTGCAGGCAGGGGCGTCCCCTCCCACTGAGCCCGCCCCGAGCCTCTTCACCCCGCACCTCTTCCTCCCCTCATCCCTAAACCCCGGCCAGGAGGGAACCCAGAACCGGCCGGGGTTAAAGGGCCTCTAAGCTCATCAGGGGCACCCCTAACCCATGGCCCCAAGAGCCACATCCACACATCCTCACAGCACCCCAAAGGCCGGTGCCTGCAGCCCTGCCCTGTGCAGCCTGTTCCAATGCCTGAGCACCCTCTGGGGCAGGAATTGTTCCTCAGCTCCATCTAAACCTGCCCTGGTGCAGCTTGAGGCCGGTTCCTCTTGTCCCATCCCTTGTTCCTTGGGAGCAGAGCCCAGCCCCTCCTGGCTCCATCCTCCTGTCAGGCAGTTGGAGGCAGCCATCAGGTCCCCCCTGAGCCTTCTCTTCTCCATCTGAACCCCCCAGCTCCCTCAGCCCTTCCCCATCACCCTTGGGCTCCAGGCCCTCCTCCAGCAGTGATGCCCAGGACCCCTGGGAGGTTCCCCCCATTCCCTGCTCCAGCGCTGGGAATGAACAGAGGAAACCAGAGCTCCAGGTTAGGAAGGGGCTGGTGGCCCCAGTGCTGGGGGGGGGTGACGGTGGCAGATCCCCCCCCAGACCCTTTATTGGGGAGCAGGGAGGCCTGGGTGTCACCGGTACAGGTAATCAGCCTGGATGTTGGCAGCGATCTCGGCCTCCCACTTGTCGCCGTTGTTGAGCAGCTTCTCCTTGTTGTAGAGTAGCTCCTCGTGGGTCTCCGTGGAGAACTCGAAGTTGGGACCCTGCCAGGGTGGGAGAGCACGGAATGGGTTGGGATGAAGGGAGCTGAAAGCTCCCCCAGCTCCAACCCCAACCCCTTCCACTGGAGCAGCTTGCTCCAAGCCCCTGTGTCCTTGAGCACTGCCAGGGATGGGGCAGCCACAGCTTCTCTGGGCACCCTGTGCCAGCGCCTCAGCACCCTCACAGGGAAGAGCTTCTGCCTAAGAGCTCAGCTCAGTCTCCCCTCGGGCAGGTTCAAGCCATTCCCCTTGTCCTGTCCCTACAGGCCCTTGTCCCAAGCCCCTCTCCACGCTCCCTGCAGCCCCTTTAGGCACTGGAGCTGCTCTAAGGAGATGCTGGCTCTATGCCCCCCCACAGGGTTGTGGTTGCCCCATCCTCACCTCCACGATGGCATCCACAGGACAGGCCTCCTGGCAGAACCCGCAGTAGATGCACTTGGTCATGTCAATGTCATAGCGGGTGGTGCGGCGGCTGCCGTCAGCGCGGGGCTCGGCCTCGATGGTGATGGCCTGTGGTGGATGAGGGGGGGCCGGTGTCACCCTCAATGGGGGCACCCAGCGCCCCACGGGGAGGAGGAGGAAGAGGGGGAAGGCTGGACCTGTGCCGGGCAGATGGCCTCGCAGAGCTTGCAGGCGATGCACCTCTCCTCCCCAGAGGGGTAACGGCGCAGAGCGTGCTCCCCCCGGAAGCGGGGGCTCAGGGGACCCTTCTCAAAGGGGTAGTTGATGGTGGCTGGCTCCCGGAACAGGTAACTCAGAGTCATGGAGAGGCCTGGGAGAGGAGGAGATGGGTTATGGTGTGCGTGGTGGGGGCTGGTGCCCCATAGAGAGAGCAGGGATGCACAGAGCATCATGGAAACATCCCTCAAGCAGCATCTGTTCAGCCTGGAGAAGAGGAGGCTCCTGAAGGGGAGACCTTAGAGCAGCTCCAGTGCCTAAAGGGGCTGCAGGGAACCTGGAGAGGGGCTTGGGACAAGGGCCTGTAGGGACAGGCCAAGGGGAATGGCTTGAACCTGCCCGAGGGGAGACTGAGCTGAGCTCTTAGGCAGAAGCTCTTCCCTGTGAGGGTGCTGAGGCGCTGGCACAGGGTGCCCAGAGAAGCTGTGGCTGCCCCATCCCTGGCAGTGCTCAAGGACACAGGGGCTTGGAGCAAGCTGCTCCAGTGGAAGGGGTTGGAGTTGGAGCTGGAGGAGCCTTCAGCTGCCTTCCAACCCAAACCTTTCCATGACTATGATTCCATTGGGCATCCACCTGGACCACCTGTATGGTCCCTTTCAGAGCACTTTCCTGGGAGGCTTGGCTATGGCCAGCTCTCACTGTTAGTGTAGGTCAGCTGCATACGTGCTGCAGACACAACGTCCATCACCAGCTGCCCTCAAAGGGGAGATGGAAGCTTAGTTTCCATAGGATCATTGCCTCCACGCAGCCTTCTCTTCTCCAGGCTGAACAGCCCCAGTGCCCTCAGGCTGGCTCCATACAAGAGCATCCTCGTGGCCTCTGACCTCACTCCAACAGCTCCACATCCTTGTGCTCTGCCCCAGTGCCAGTCCTTATCCCCAACTGAACCTCCTCTGTTTCACTCTGAACCCATCACCCTTGTCCCATCGCTCCAGTCCCTATGAAGAGCCCTCCCCAGCATCCCTGCATCCCCTTCACACACTGAAGCTGCTCTGAGCTCCCCACACAGCCCCAGTGCCCCCAGCCTGGCTCCATCCGGAGCTGCTCCAGCCCCGCAGCATCCTCGGGGCCTCCTCTGGACCCGCTCCCCACTGAGGAGGCCCCGAGGGCTCTGTTCCTTGCGGAGGCAGCTCCAGGGCTCACCTCGGATGAGCTCGGTCCAGAGCAGGGTCTGTGCCGCGCGGTCGGTGATGGAGCGCATGTCCATGGCCGGCTCCTGCACGTTGACGTACTCTGGGGGGAGAAGGGAGCTGGGCCCACCCCACGGAGCAGCTGCTGTGGGGCAGGGATGGGGCAGCCTGTCCTTTACTCACTGTAGCAGCCCCTGCGGGGGGTGGTCCCGACCAGGCGCAGGTAGCCCAGAGGGGCTGGAGGGCCTGGGGGGGTGTGAAGAGAGAAGGGTCAAGGGGGTGTTGGTGGGGGACAAGGGGGTTGATGGGGGGGTGATAGGGGAGTAAAAGGGGGGCAATGGGGTCCCGGTGGGGGCTCACCTGGGTGGGCAGCCCGGGACACCAAGCGCAGCGCAGCCATATCCGGTCCTGCAGCCACAGAGGGGCCTGGCCTGGTGCTCACCACCGATTGGGACACCCCCCCCCCCAATTCCCATAAGATACCCGGGTATCCCCCCCCAAGAGACCCAGGGGGCTTGTTCCACCCCCCCACCCTCCCCATGACACCCAGGGGTTCTCTGCCCCCATAAGGGACCAAGATATTCACACACCCCCCATAGCACCCAGGGGTCCCAATACCCTCCCCTCAAGGGACCCATGGATCCTGCCCCCCATAGGGACTGGGGTACCCCACCACCCACCCCCAGGGGTCCTGGACCCCCAACAAAACACACTGGGGTCCTAACCACCCCCTCAGGCAACCCAGGGGTCTTCTCCCCATACAAGACAATGAGGTACCCCCCCCCAGGGGTCCCAATATCCCCCCATAACAGACCCAGGGGTCCCAATATCCCCCCATAACAGACCCAGGGGTCCTGCCCCCCCCAATAAGAGACTCAGGGCCCTGTCACCCCCCCACACCCTCCCAACAGACCCAAGGATCCCAACACCCACCCCAAAGGAACCCTGGGGTCTTCCCCCCCCCCCCCGCCATGGGTCCTGACCCCCTCCATGTTCCATAAAAGACCCGGATGTCCTTCCCCCCCCCCGTACCCCTTTAATGCCCCCATTCAGCCTCCCCTGCCCCACAGCACCCCAAGGCCCAACTGCCACCCCCCTTATGGGACCAGGCGCATGCCCCCGGGGGGGCCCATCCAGCCCCTGCTCTAAGCGGGTTCCGGGGCCCTCCATAGGCCCTCATAGACCTCCATGGCCCTCCATAGGCCCTCACAGACCACCATAGCCCTCCATAGACCCTCATAGACCTCCATGGCCCTTCATAGACCCTCATAGACCTCCGTAAACCTCCACGGCCACCGGGGGGGCCCCATAAGGGCCTGGGCCCCCCCTCCGCTCACCTCCCGCAAGGACCCCGCCGTCCTGACCCCGGCCGCCCCCGGGCCGCACTGCGCAGGCGCGAAGCGGCGGCGAAGGACATCGGGCGGGGCCTCAGCGGGAAGGGCGGAGCTAAGCTCGCTTCCCATTGGCTGAGTCCCGCCGCGCAAAGGAAGGGGTAGGATGGAGGGAGCCGTGGATTGGCCTGTGAGGCGGCGAAGCTGGGCGGTGATTGGCTAGAGGGTGAGGAGAGGCGGGGCTAAGCCTTAGGCCGGTGTTGATGGCGGCTGCGGTCGCGGTGGGTGCGTGGGTCGCGGGTTCGAGACCGGGCACCGGCGGTCCGGGGGCGGCACCGGAGGAGGGCACCGAGCGCGGCCCCGCTGCAGGCGGGTCGGAGGCACCGGAATCCCCGGGACCGGCCCTAGGATGACAGCGGGGCCATGGGCAGGGTCCCGAGCGGTGCGGTACCGGTGCCCCCAGTGCAAGGACCCGGAGGTGATGGAGAGAGCGCAGGGGAGCCCCGAGGATGCTGCGGGGCTGGAGGAGCTCCGGATGGAGCCAGGCTGGGGGCACTGGGGCTGCGTGGGGAGCTCAGAGCAGCTTCAGTGTGTGAAGGGGATGCAGGGATGCTGGGGAGGGCTCTTTATAGGGACTGGAGCGATGGGACAAGGGGTGATGGGTTCAGAGTGAAACAGGGGGGATCCAGGTTGGATGTAAGGAACGAATTCGTCACTATGAGGGACATAGGAAGGGGCTTGGAGCAAGCTGCTCCAGTGGAAGGGGTTGGAGCTGGAGGAGCTTTAAGGTCCCTTCATCCCAGCCCATTCCATGGTTCCATGATCCCAGCATCAGCCCAGGCACCAGGCTCAGACCGGCTCCAATAACAGACCCATCACTGGGTGATGCTCAGCAGCACTTACCCCTGCTCGAGGAGGTTCCAGCCTCTCCTGCTCTGCCAGGGAGCTGGGAGCAGAGACAGGAACCTGCCCCGAGCTATCCCAAGGGATATTCCATATTAAATATTCCATACTGGATATTCCATACATGCCATGGCCAGTATAGAAAAGGGGGGACGGGACTGACTGGGAGCTGTGCATCCCTTGCTGTGTTTCTCCGTTTCCTTTTATCCCTATATTTCCTGTGCTCCATCACTCAACTGTTCTCTCATCCCTCGGTTTTCCCGTTCTCCTTCCCATCCCACCATTGGGAAGGGACTGCTTGGATCGGAATTAAACCCTCCCATCCGGATGGGACCTGAGGATGCTGCTGCTGCCGGCCCAGCTCTGCAGGAGGAGAGGACCCAGCGGCTGCTCCTGGCTGCAGATGGAGGTGGTGGCAGCATCCGTGCTGGACCCTGAGGATGCGCCTGAAGATCCCTCCTCCCGGATGATGGGGTTATCCCATTGCATCTCCAGCACCACCCGGGCCATATTCTGCCCATCACAGGGGTTCTTGTCCTCTGCTGGCACCATGATTCTCCCCATAGAGGTGCTGCCCGAGGGCAGCGTGAGCCCAGTGGGGTCAAAACCACCCCAGGAATCAACATGGGGCCCACAGGGGCAGCCCCATGGCTGTGGTCCTGCCATGGAAAGGATGGGATGGGACAGGAGCATCCCTGTGGGATGTACGGATAAAGAAGCCCCTTTAGGTCCGGTCTTCCAGTGCCTAAAGGGGCTGCAGGGAACCTGGAGAGGGGCTTGGGACAAGGGCCTGTAGGGACAGGCCAAGGGGAATGGCTTGAACCTGCCCAATCCATGCAAGACAAGGGGCAAAGGGGACTGGGATGAGCCCAGCTCCAGGACTGGGGAGCAGAACATCGCTATGGGCCTTCCCAAAGGGTGAACTGCCAAAGGGCATCAGCCAGAGCCCTTCCGCCCCTCTGCCATGGCCAGCAGTGATGGGAACAGGGACCAGTGGGACCCTTCCGCTCCCTCCTGCACCCCCACCAGCTCCCAGTGCACCTTCCGAGGTCCTCCCTCTTCCTGACCCCCATCTCCATCCCATACCCTGATGGGACGGAATGAATGGGATGGGATAGAATGGGTTTTAATGGGATTGGATGGAATGGGATGGACTGGAATGGGATGTGATGGATTGGATGGTATGGGATGGAATGGGTTTTAATGGGACTGAATGGAATGGGATGGACTGGAATGGGATGGGATAGAATGGGTTTTAATGGGATTGGATGGAATGGGATGGACTGGAATGGGACGGGATGGATGGGATGGGATGGAATGGAATGGGTTTTAATGGGATTGGATGGAATGGGATGGACTGGAATGGGACGGGATGGATGGGATGGGATGGAATGGAATGGGTTTTAATGGGATTGGATGGAATGGGATTGGATGGAATGGGATGGGATGGGATGGAATGGGTTTTAATGGGACTGGATGGAATGGGATGGACTGGAATGGGATGGGATAGAATGGGTTTTAATGGGATGGGATGGATGGGATGGGATGGAATGGAATGGAATAGGTTTTAATGGGATGGACTGGAATGGGATGGGATAGAATGGGTTTTAATGGGATGGACTGGAATGGGATGGGATAGAATGGGTTTTAATGGGATGGACTGGAATGGGATGGGATAGAATGGGTTTTAATGGGATTGGAGGGAATGGGATGGACTGGAATGGGATGTGATGGAATGGGCTGGGATGGATGGGATGGGATGGAATGGGTTTTAATGGGATGGGATGGAATGGGATAGGATGGAATGGTTTGGAATGGGATGGGATGAACTGGAATGGGATCGGATGGAATAGAATGGGATGGGATGGGATGGGATGGGATGGGATGGGATGGGATGGGATGGGAAGCACGCAGCCTCACCGGACGGAAGGCAACACCTTCACCGCCCACGGGCACCAGTGCCAGCAGGGAGGGATGCAAGCGGCTGGGGGATGCTCAGAGCAGGGTGCAGGAGCCCTTGTGCTTCACCCCAGCAGCAGCGCAGACGATGCCCACCCTGTGCTGGCTGTAGGGGGGGTAGCGCAGGGCGTTGAGGGCCTCCAGGCCCATGCTGCGGTGCAGGCACCCGCGCTGGTGGCTGAAGGTGTCGAAGGTGAACTTGCCGTGGTACTTGCCCAGCCCGCTGCCCCCTGGAACACAGCACAGGGCTCCAGGCGGCGGCTGGATGGGGGCAGCCTTCATCCCATCCTGTATCCCCAGCTGGTACAGGACCCTCTGGGGGGGTGCTGAGGCGCTGGCACAGGGTGCCCAGAGAAGCTGTGGCTGCCCCATCCCTGGCAGTGCTCAAGGACACAGGGGCTTGGAGCAAGCTGCTCCAGTGGAAGGGGTTGTGGTTGGAATGGGATGAGCTTTAAGGTCCCTTCCAACCCAAACCACTTGGGGATCCTATGATACTTAAGCTCCTCTCATAGGGCAGCCGGTGATGGAGACTTGTGCCTGGCACCACATCTTCATCCAGCTGCTTTCTACCACCAGCATCATGGGGAGCGCTGGCCATGGCCAAGCCTCCCAAGAAAGTGATTTAAAGGGGACCATGCAGGTGGCCTACACGGATGCCCAAGTGGAATCATGGAATGGGTTGGGTTGGGAGGGAGCTTAAAGCCCATCCAGCTTCAACCCCTTCCACTGGAGCAGCTTGCTCCAAGCCCCTGTGTCCTTGAGCACTGCCAGGGATGGTCTCAGGCTCAGCTCACAGCGGTCATGGGGCTTGCACCCACCGATGCCACCGAAGGGCAGCGAGGTCAGGATCATGTGCATGAGGGTGTCGTTGCTGCAGAAGCCACCGCTGCTCGTGCGCTCCAGGACCTGGGCCACCACCTGCGAGGGCAGCAGAGGAGGTGGAGGTGAGGCTTGGAGCCTGCTTCCAGCCCCAGCCCTTCCCCACAGCCCCATGGCCGTACCTGTTCATCAGAGGAGAAGACATACACAGCCAGCGGCCGCTCGCGGCTGTTGATGAACTCAATGGCTTCATCCACACTGGCCACAATGACAATGGGCAGGATGGGGCCGAGGATGATCTCCTGCATGATGGGATCCGAGGGCTGCACGTCCACCAGGACAGTGGGAGCTGCGGAGACACCACCCCAATGGCAGCAGAGGTTGGAGGTGACGCCTTGGTCCTCTCCCCACAGCTCCTCTGTGGAAGGGCAATGCATCCAGCTGGAGGGAAGGAATGCCATCCAGAGGGACCCTGACACACTTGTGAGCTGGGCTGATGTCAACCTCATGGAGTTTAACCATGCCAAGTGCAAGGGCCTGCTCCTGGGTGGGAGCAATCCCAGGCCCAGCTACAGGCTGGGAGGGAAGAGATTCAGAGCAGCCCAAGGAGAAGGACTTGGGGGTGCTGGTCCATGAGAAAATGAACATGAGCTGGCTTCAGTGTGCGCTTGAGCCCAGAAACCAACCCTATCCTGGGCTGCATCCAAAGGAGCGTGACCAGCAGGTCCAAGGAGCTGATCCTGCCCCTCTGCTCTGCTCTCGTGAGTCCTCCCCTGGAGCATTGTGTGCAGTTCTGGTGTCCTCAGCATAAAAAGGACATGGAACTGTTGGAACAAGTCCAGAGGAGGCCACGAGGATGCTCAGGGGCTGGAGCAGCTCCTGTATGGAGATAGGCTGAGAAAGTTGGGGCTGTTCAGCCTGGAGAAGAGAAGCTGCATGGAGACCTCAGAGCAGCTTCCAGTGTCTGAAGGGGGCCTATAGGGATGCTGGGGAGGGACTCTTCATTAGGGACTGCAGTGACAGGACAAGGGGTAATGGGTTCAAACTGAAACAGGGGAAGTTTAGATTGGATCTAAGGAGGAAATTCTTTCCTGTGAGGGTGGTGAGGCACTGGAATGGGTGCCCAGGGAGGTTGTGAATGCTCCATCCCTGGCAGTGTTCAAGGCCAGGTTGGACAGGGCCTTGGGTGCCATGGTTTAGAGTGAGGTGTCCCTGCCCATGGCAGGGGGTTTGGAACTGGATGATCTTAAGGTCCTTGCCAACCCAAACTATTCTATGGTTCCCATGAGACGCTTCCCAGAGCATCCCCTCCATCCAGAACCTCCCCATCACTGACGGGACCCTCCCCAGGACCCAAGCTCAAGGATGCAGACGCAGCCCTCACCGATGTACCGCTCCTCCTCCTCCGCCTGCCCGCCGATGGCCACCCTCCCGCTGCGCAGCAGCATCCGGATGCGCTGGAATTCCTTCTGGTCCACGATGCGCCCCAGGTCGGGCGATCCCCGAGGGTCGGAGCCGTAGAACTCGGTGATGGCCTCGCGCAGGGCGGGCAGCAGCTTCTCCTGCAGCTCCAGGCTGCAGAGCACGTAGTCGGGGGCCACGCAGGTCTGCCCCGCGTTGAAGAAGCGGCCCCAGGCCACCCGCCGGGCCACGCTGCGCACGTCGCACGGCTCCGACACGTAACAGGGGTTCTTGCCCCCCAGCTCCAGTGTCACTGGGGTGAGGTGCTGGGCAGCGGCTGCCATCACCGCCCTCCCCATGGGCGGGCTGCCTGCGGGCAAGGGATTGATGCAGCAGGTGCAGGACCCCACCATGGTCACAAACCCAGGTCCCCCAATGCCGTGGGTCCGGGGTGGCCTCGGCAGTGCTGGGGTAAGGTTGGATGTGATGGTCTCAAAGGTCTTCTCCAACCTGGTGGGTTCTGTGGGTCTATGCTACAGCCCAACCCGTGCCCTTCCCTTCATTGGAAAGGGATGATCCAAAGGTCCTTTCCAACCCAAGGCATTCAATGAGGAGCCAGGAGAGCCGTGTCGAGCCCCACTCCTGTCCTGCACCCACCTCAGTGGAGGCTGAGCCCTCATCTCCATCCCCACCATGATGTCCCCCAGTTCACCCATTACGAACCCGAGTTACGGCTATGAGATGCTCAGACATCCCGACACCAGATCCCCAGCACAATGGGCCCTATCTTCATAGCGGACCAGTAAGGGGATGCTGCCCAGCAACTCACATGGATGGGAAAGGTAAGGAGCAGCGAGGGGTTCAGCGGACCCCCCATCCCACACTGCACCAAGGCCAGGGCAGGCTCTGCTCTGCACGTACCAGTGAAGAAGATGTAGTCAAACTTGTTCTCCAGCAGCCTCGTGGTCTCCTGAGGACCGGCGGTCACCACGGCAAAGCAGTCCTGCAATGCAAGAGGAAGGGTCCCCCATGCTCAGCATCACCCACGTCTGTGGTGTCCCCATCCCCACCAGCAGCATCCCGGGCATGTGGACACCAGTGTTAGGAGGCACAGCAGCAGCTCAGAGCAGTGCTGCTGAGGGCAAGGCAGGGTTGGGAGCCCCATGGCCCTCAGCAGGGACAGGGGAAGGGCAGGAATTGCTCCTTACTGTATCCAGGTAACCGGGCAGCGCTTCCACCATGAGTTTCTCAACGTTCTTGGTCATCTCGGAGGGCTTGAGGACAGCGCAGTTACCTGGGGGGAGATGGAGAGGACATCACTGCAGTGACCGGTGACAACCAGCCCTTGGGGCACCCCAGCCTGGATGCTTCAGCTCACCAGCAGCGATGGCCCCAATGAGAGGCCCCAGGAGGAGGCTGACGGGGCAGCACCACGGCCCCATGATGAGCACCACCCCATAGGGCTCCTTGCGGATGAAGGCAGAGTCCAGGTGCGTGGCCTGCAGGACACCCCCCTCGTGAGGACCCCATCTCCTCGCTGCAGGCCCCATCGCACCCAGCTCTGTGCAGGGTGTGGGTCCCGGCCCCATCCTCTCCCTGCTCTCACCAGGTTCCTCTCCACGGGCTCGTCCTTCATCCACTGGCTGAGGTTGTTCAGCGCCGCGTGGAGCTCGTTCTTGCACAGGAGGATCTCGGCCAGTTGGGCTTCAAAGGGGGGCTGAGCACAGGGAGCCATTATCCCTATATATACACACCTTATCCCTATATACACCTTATCCCTATATACACCTTATTCCTATATATATACACCTTATCCCTATATACACCTTATCCCTATATATATACACCTTATCCCTATATACACTTTATCCCTATATATACACCTTATCCCTATATATACACCTTATCCCTATATATATACACCTTATCCCTATATATATACACCTTATTCCTATATATACACCTTATCCCTATATATATACACCTTATCCCTATATACACCTTATCCCTATATATATACGTTATCCCTATATTCACCTTATCCCTATATATACACCTTATCCCTATATATACACCTTATCCCTATATATATACACCTTATCCCTATATATACACCTTATCCCTATATATACACCTTATCCCTATATACACCTTATGCTGATATATATACCTTATCCCTATATACACCTTATCCTATATACACCTTATCCCTATATATACACTTTATCCCTATATATACACCTTAACCCTATATACACCTTATCCCTATATATATACACCTTATCCCTCTATATATACGCCTTATCCCTATATATACATTATCCCTATATATATACACCTTATCCCTATATATATACACCTTATCCCTATATACACCTTATCCCTATATATATACACCTTATCCCTATATATATACACCTTATCCCTATATATATACACCTTATCCCTATATACACCTTATCCCTATATA